>NC_088365.1:41141082-41161082 GCF_034508935.2 Berghia stephanieae | reverse complement strand
AATGTGGAAGATGTGCGCTTTATAAGTAACTCATTTTATTTCTTTATTATTACCATTCATTAACATGTCACAGCTAGAACTTAAAGGCAATAGGATTCAACAGTCGTGACGTCACTTCCCTCGTAATGACGCATAGTAACTTAGTAACTGGTTCTAAACTACCGGAACAATGGCGGACGCCGTTATGAAATACTTCTCTGACGAGCATAAAAGTGTTTCCAGAGGAGAATAACATTATAAATCAGATCATGTTTTGACTTCTGTACATTCTGATCACATAACATGTGAAAAAGTTCTAGCCAACTTGAAGAATAAAATGGACCGATTTTCTTTGTTTAGAACCAAGCTGCTCGTTGCTGGGCGGACGTGACATCGGACTATTGAATCCTATTATTGCCTCCGAGTTTGGTGTGTCCGACATCTAGTTTTGCCTAAAATCTTATTTTATTCTACTCTCCTTATCCAGGGTGGTTTCAACGTGACACCAGCAGGTTATGGTCACATGACCCACATGCTAGCTGGATTGGCCAATGGGAGAGTTATTTTGGTCTTAGAGGTAAGTGGCGATGTCTAGCTGAAAATTGAGTTAAAAGACCAAGACTCGACTTGATAATGTAACTGTATTACTTTTGGGGCTTGGAGTTTGCATTCATTTTTGAGCATTTTAATTTTTTTAATTTTTTAATATTTTTTTTACCATGATACGAAATGATAAAGCTTGTGTGTGTAAACCGTGATGCCAACATTCCGGTTTCACCGGAAAAGAAATCCGGTCTGGAGTAAAAAAATTCTGGTTACGGGCAACTTCCGTCAAATTCCGGTGAGGTCAAATTGTTCCAAGGATATCCGCCCCCTCCCCATCATTACTGCCATTGCCAAAACAACCACCACCACATCATCATCATCACTACTACTACTACTACTACTACTACTACTACTACTACTACTACTACTACTACTACTACTACTACTACTACTACTACTACTACTACTACTACCGCCACCACTACATCATCATCACTACCATTACTACTACAACCACCACCTCATCATCATCTTCACTACCACCACTACTATAACCAACACCACCATATCATCATCACTACCGCTACTACAGCAACCACCACCACCACCACACCACATCATGCTAATCATTACCTCTACTACTACTACTACAACCACCACCATCACATCATCGTCAATACCACTACTACTACAACCACCAACACCACATTATTATCACTACCATTACTACTACCACCACCACAACATCAGCATCACTACCACTGCTACTACAACACCAGAACCACATCATCATCACTACAACTACAACAACCACCATCACCACATAATAATGGTATAGATTTAGAGTGCGCCAAACATCCCTTCATCAGGAGAAGTCTGGGCGCTTTCTGGAAAAACTCCCACCCTTAATGATTGATTAATCAATTCAGTGATGTAAGGTGCAAGTTCATCAATACATACCTTCAAATGGGATGTTGGTAAAGGGTCGAGCCTACATGATTTGCTAGGACTAGAGAGAATAGTTTTCTTTGTGTCATTTATTGAAATTTCTTTGAAAGACGTTAAGGGTTCACCATAACAAGAGGTATATTCTGCTTCTGTTTCGTCTGTGTCAAGTTCACTCCGTATCGTTATTTTATTCATGAAATACTCTATAAAGCAGTCCGCGAGTTGCTTGTCGTCAGTGTGGTGTGGCAGGCTTGTTTTGGTCCATTTGCCTAAAAGCTTATTTGAGATTTTATAAAAGTCCTTCGGACTTTTTATGTTATCAACTTTATCAAGATAGTAGATATGCTTTGCCTTAATTGTCACCTCTTTGAGTCTATGTTTGAATGATATGTAAGTTTCCTTATCAATTGTCAGGCCAGATTTTTTTTCCATTTCTTCTCCGCTTTTCTTTTCTCTTTCTTATACGTTTTACCTCCAAATTATACCACGGTGATTCTTTTATGATGTTCACAGATCTTGTCTTGAGAGGTGCGTGCGTATCCATAACACTAATAATTGCTTTATCAAAATTGTCAACAGTCACATCTTTCTCACAATGTGTATTTAGAGAGGTCCGCTTTAAATAGTTCTATGTCAATTTTCTTCAAATCTCTCGAAACAAGTATTTTTTTGGTTTTTGTGTCGTGTACTGTCCCCCCTCTGATGCCAAAAGATAATAAATGATGGTCTGAAATGCAAAGATCATCTACATTGATAGGTGTCGCTAGTTGCATGTCAACGCTGGTCAATACCCAGTCAATAATGTGTCCACACCGATGTGTCTTTTCATTGACATGATTTGTCATGTGGTGTGACGAAAGTAGTTTATTTATATTTCTTATATCCGGTGTGTCTCGATCAAAATGCAAATTGAAATCTCCAACAATAATATTTTTCTTTGACTTCATGTCAAGACGAAGAAGGAAGTCCTCGCATTTGTCAATAAATAGTGATGTTTTAAATCTATTTTTTGCACTGGGTGGTGGCCTCTTTCCAAAAAGGAGTAGGGATGATCTTAGACCAAAAATCAACCAAATTTTACAAAGGACACGTAGCAATCTCAGACAGAGTTTTGCTGGTTAAGCTAAGAGGACCTGTAGTTGACACCAATATTATTCAAGTTTATGCACCAACAGAAGAGGCGACAGATGCAGATATGACAGAGTTTTACCATTCACTAGACAAAGCAAAACGAATGTGTAAATCACAAGAAGTCCTTATGGTAATGGGGGACCTAAATGCTAAGATTGGCAGAGGCAGAGATGGTGACATAATCGGACCACATGGACTCGGAGACAGAAATGAACGAGGAAACATCTGGGCAGATTGGTGTAGAACAAATAAATTAATGATTTCAAACACCTGGGTTCAACAACACCCAAGAAGAACCTGGACATGGCAATCACCAGGGGACAGAGCAAGGAACCAGATAGACTTTATAGCAGTATCATCAAGATTCAGAAATGGCATATTAAATTGCAAAACCTATCCAGGCGCCGATGTAGACAGTGACCATGTCCCAGTTGTTTGTACAGTAAGGATAAAGTTTAAAGCTATTCAGAGAACAGCTGGTAGAATAAAGAGGGATTACAGGTTATGCAAAGACAATGGCATACAAACAAAAATGAGAGAAGAATTTGAAAATGCACTCATGATACAAACCCAAAAGTGAACCTGATAACGAAAAATGTGAAAAACAATTTGATATATTCCAAAAGTGTGTCAAAGCAACTGCAGAAAAGCATTTACCAATAGCTCAAATAAACAGCAAAAAGGAATGGATGACAAATGAAATTCTAAACCTATTTGAAGAAAGACGAAAATGCAACAGAGGGTCTGCAGAATACCAAACATTGAACAACCACATTAAATCCAAATGCATCGAGGCACACGAGAACTATCTAGACTGGAAATGCTGCGAAATCGAAAGAGAATACAAACCCAACCCTCAACAAGCTCACCAAAGAATAAAAGAACTATCAGGGAAAAGGAAAAGCAAAGCAGCAGGAAGTTGTATCCAAAACAAACAAGGGGAACTGCTATTTGAAGAACAACATATAGAAAGCCGATGGGTAGAATACATAGGCGAACTGTACAATGATCCAAATAGAAATGAACCACCACTGAAATTCAAAGAACCATTAAGCGGACCAAACATCACCAAAAGTGAAATTGAACATGCCATGGAACGAATGAGGGATGGTAAAGCAACAGGCCCTGATGAAATATCTGTAGAGGTATTAAAAAGCCTTGGAGATCTAGCAATTGATGAACTTCACATATTATTCAACAATATATACAATACTGGGAAAATTCCAGAAGATCTCTGTAACTCTATTTTCATAGCAATACCAAAGAAAGCAGGTGCAGTCAGATGCGAAAATTTTAGAACTATAAGTTTAATAAGCCACATCAACAAAATACTGTTGCGTATAATTATCAACAGGCTAAGGAATAAGATTAACCCCGAAATCGCAGAAGAACAATATGGATTCCAACCTGACAGAGGGACAAGGAACGCAATATACCTCCTCCGTGTTTTAAGTGAAAGAGCTATACAGGTTCAGACCCCACTATACCTCTGTTTTGTCGACTACAAAAAAGCTTTGATAGAGTACGCCACGAAGAAATACTAAAACAACTGCACTCCATTGGCGCTGATGAGAAAGACCTCAGACTCATGCAAACATTATACTACACCCAGCAGGCATCTATCAAAATCGGAAACTCTACAGGAAATTCCATTCCTATTAAAAAAGGAGTCCGTCAAGGGTGTGTTGCCTCACCAGATCTGTTTAATCTATACCAAGAAACAATCACGAGGGGCATAAATAATATGGAGGGAATAAAAGTAGGAGGTCACAACATAAATAATATAAGATACGCAGACGATACGGTACTCATTGCAACATCAGAAATCCAACTTCAAAAGATTGTTGACAAAGTGGTAGTAGATAGTGAAGCCAAGGGAATGGAAGTGAATATCACCAAAACGGAATGCATGGTAATACAGAAAAACCCCGAAAACAACAACACCTGCAATATAACGATTCACGGCGAGCAACTTACCAACGTAGAAAGTTTTAAATATCTAGGTTCAATAGTGACAACAGATGGAAGATGTAACCGAGACATACGAGCAAGAATAACTCAAGCCAAACAGGCCTTCATGGACCTGGGAAACATTTTGAAAAACAAACAGATGTCGTTCGGGATTAGATTCCGAGTCTTGAAGTGCTACGTGTGGCCAATCTTGTTATACGGATGCGAAAGCTGGACTACAAATGCAGAAACACAAAAGAACATTGAAGCTTTTGAAATGTGGTGCTTGAGAAGGATGCAGAGAATATCGTATACTGCACACAAAACGAACGAAGAAGTGCTAAAACAAACATACCAACAAAGGAAACTAATGCCCTTAATAGTGGATCGACAACTATCCTTTTTCGGACACATAGTAAGGAAAGATAAGAATGAATACCTGGCAAGTTGTGGAAAAATACCTGGTAAACGCGCCCGGGGGAGACAAAGAAAAACACTCATAGACCAACTGAAGGGCTTCACTAACCTAACAATCCAAGAGCTGTTTGAAAAAGCAAGAGACAGGGAGGAATGGAGAGAGATAATTCATGCAGTATCCGAAGCCTGGACCAGGCATGGAACCTAGAAGAAGAAGAAGGTGGCCTATATATTGAATGAAGCTTGACTGAGTCATGTTTAAAATCAATGACCATTCCTACCGAAAAATTGTTGACATCATGATTAAATCTAATGGTCAAATTTGACCTATAGACCACTGCAATTCCTCCCCCTCTCCTTCCTTTTCTCGGAAATGACTGAGTTGTATGTATGAGTGGTGTTAAATCCGACACAATTGCTTCATCCCCATTCTCCCTTAACCATGTTTCAATTATTATAAGAATGTCAATAGATCTCTCCTCAATCATATGTTTAATGTCTTATGTTTTATTGCGGCAAGACTGGGCGTTTATTGTCGCCACTTTTAAAATTGGAAGTGATTTCTTTTCACTCATAAGTGGTATAATTGTCTGTGTGGTAGGTGGCCGTGGTGTTTTATTTTGAGGGGTGGGCCGAAGGCCACACTGTTTTGGGATGGCCTTTGTTTTCGTATCTCTCCTCGACTCAATCGATGTTTCGGTTCACTTGTTTCAACACGGTGTTTGTATTCGCTTTCATAATCATAACAATAATTATCACTTTCATGGTGTAAAATGTATTCAAGACAATCGTTGCTTTTCGTAAGACTTGTCATCCCGGTGGACTGTATGGTGACGTGTGTTTCATTTTCTAGATTCAGAATACTGGGCATCGATGTTAGAGCACAGTGAACACTTGTAGTAAAATAAATAAACAACTTTGTTCATAAAATAAAAAACTTGAAATTATTAAAATTTAGCATAAAATTCACGAATGATACACAAGTCCTTTGATAAAAATAAGAAATAATTATATCACTCAGAAGACTATAACGTCACAATTCGATTGGTATAAAAATCCAGAATTGAAAATGTGAATAAACGCTAAAATAAATAGAAAACACAGAGCAATTTGAAACGTGTCAGCCTGCAAAGCGTGTTACAATATATCATCATCATCATCATCATCATCATCATCATCATCATCATCATCATCATCATCATCATCATCATCATCATCACAACCACTACTATTACAACAACCACCAACATTTCATCATTACTACCACTACTACCACAACTACCACCACTACATCATCATCATTACCACTACTACTACAACCTTGACCACGTCATCATCATCATCATCATCATCATCATCATCATCATCATCATCATCATCATCATAATCATTACCGCCACTACCACATCATAATCACTACCACTACTACTCCAACCATAACCACATCATCATCATCAGTACCACTACTACTACAACCACGAACACCACATCATTATCACTACCACTACTAATACCACCACCAAAACATTAACATCACGACAACCGCTACTACACCACCATCATCACATCATCCTCACTACCACTACTACAACAACCACCACCACATCATCATCATCATCATCATCATCATCATCATCATCATCTTCATCATCATCATCATCATCATCATCATCATCATCATCATCATCATCATCATCATCATCATCAATACCATTACTACTACAACCACCGCCACCAAATCATCATCACTGCCACTACTACTACTACAACCACCACCAACACATCATCACTACTACTACTACTACTACTACTACTACTACTACTACTACTACTACTACTACTACTACTACTACTACTACTACTACTACTACTTCTTCTTCTACTACTACTACTACTACTACTACTACTACTACTACTACTACTTCTACTACTACTACTATTACTACTACTACTACTACTACTACTACTACTACTACTACTACTACTACTACTACTACTACTACTACTACTACTGCTACTACTACAACCACTACCACCACCACCAGCACATCATCATCACTAAAACTACTACTACAACCACCACCACCACATCATCATCACTAACCCTATTACTACACCACCACCACAACATCAGCATCATTACCACTACTATTCTCAAACGTCTTGAAATTACTTATGGCGTGTCTGGTGCAGCGCTTGATTGGTTTAGGTCATATTTGTTTAATCGTAAACAGATTATTTTATAGACCCAATGAATATTCATATGGCCTTGCCCGAGAAAGCGTCCCTGCACATGCGCAATCACTTAAAAAGTGAACCTTGCAAAGCAATCATCGTGTTTTTAATGCTCTTGGATTTAAAATTAATTACCTACTTATATTGATGCAATTGTTATTGAAAATATATTATTTTGTGCTTAAATTATCATGTGATGATTCGTGGATTATGATTTTATTCTTCAATTATTAAGATATTAAGGGGATTGTTATCGATTTCATTTTATATCGTGAGTGATTTCGCTATTGCACTTATTAATTAAGACAATGGCGTCGGACGTCCCACTGACCCAATTCCATAACAGGACGGTGTGTAACAATGAAACCAAAAATAACAGTGATGACGGTGAAAATAGGAGTGACTGTGATGTGTCTAGTAAGACTGAAGGTAGGAAGAAGGGCGAGCCTTCCAAAGTAAAGAGAAGTAAAAAATCTGATAATGGTGGCGACGGCGAACTTTCAGAAATTAAACAACAACTTGATAAGCTCATGGCGATCCTTCCGGTTGTCACGGAGTTTTAAAAATGCATACGATAAGGAGATGACAGAATGTGACACGCTGAATGACTACGAAACAATTAACAATGTTAATGATGGACAAGAAGACGGTGAAGTGCCAGAAGCACAAACGTCTTCATCAATCTCCTATTTTAAAGATGTATCAGGTACAAAGGAAATTGAAGGGCCTCTAATTAACGAGGACCTAGCAAAGGGAATTAATAATATCCTGGGCAACGGAATGCAAATATCGGATAGGGACCAACTATTTCAAAAATATATATAACCTACAAATTGTGGCAGAATGGAGACTCTTACTTGTAATCCAGAAATTTTTAAGATGGTCCAAAAAGAAACTAGACAAACTGACTCGAGTATTCAAAAAATACAAACAACACTCATGAAAAGCTTATGCGCCATGACGATGTGTTTCGAAAAACTGACCAAAATAAATATAGTGTCAGTCTGTCAACAGGATATAGACTCCATCACTAATTCCTGTGCAGATTCCGCGGCCAGACGGATCACACAGCCTGGATTAACATAGACGACAGAATTTTAAATCTGAAGTAAAATTGGAATTCTCGTCATTGTGTTCTGAGCAGTATCCGTGCGAGGACTCTCTTTTTGGAAAACAATTGACAGAGAAAGTCAAAGATGTCTCGGAAACCCTGAAGGTTTCTCAAAGAGTCAATCGTGTCAAACCATACCAAAGACATCAAAACAAGCCGTTCTTTTTAAAGAAAAGGTTATCTTTTTTAGACGGGAAAAACCCTGTGTACAACAACAGGGGAAAACATTACAAAAACAACTACAACAACAAATACCAGAACTTCAGCAACAAAACTCGACAACAGGGTCGTCGCAACAAACCATATAAAATGTAAGTGAAGGAAACGATTTAGCTTTAGGTGGTCGAACAAGACATTTTATTCATAATTGGGAAAAAAATCACAGAAGACAAAATAATCTTACAATGTGTCAAAGGCTGTAAAATCCAATTAATTTCTCCACCAATTCAAAATAAAATTCCCCATCAATTGAAATTTAATCCACAGGAAACCATAGCATTAAGGGCTATAATTGGAGAATTATTGAAACAAGAAGTAATTGAGGAAAGCACTGTTGAAGAGGGAGATTACATGAATAATATTTTATTAAGAGAGATAAGATCGAATAACAACACATACAGACCCATTCTTAATCTCAAATGCTTGAATAAAAATTTTGTTAAATTTACTCACTTCAAGATGGAGGGACTAACTACGTGCCTTAATCTCATGCAACAAAATTGCTACATGGCATGTATTGATATATCCAATGCTTTTCATAGCATCCCAATGCACCCCGATTTTACAAAATACTTAAAATTTATGTTTGAGGGTCAAGTTTATAAATATATGGTTTTGCCTCAGGGGTTTCGAGATAGCCCAAGATTGTTTACCAAAATTTTAAAACCAGTGTTAGGTTTTTTGAGACAAAGAGGTTTTTTGTCTAGTGTGTACATTGATGATTTCTATCTACAATGCTCTTATCATAAAGCATGTCAGGAAAACGTTATAATTACGAAGCAACTTCTGACTTCGTTAGGTTTTGAACTCTCTGATAAATCTATATATGAACCTACGCAAAAGCTATTACATTTAGGTTTCATTCTAGATTCGACACTGATGAAAATAAGTTTAGGTGAGGATAAAAGAAATCATATCATCCATATGTCAAAGAATGTGATCAGTCATACCTCCCTTACAGTAAGGGAATTAGCAAGATTAATTGGAGTCTTTGTGGCTAGTTTCCCAGCGGTTGAATATGGTCCGCTATATTATAGAGAATTGGAAATGCTTAAAATCAAATCATTAGAGAAAAATTATAATTTTAATAACTTTACCACTCTTAATGAAGAATGTGTACAAGAAATACAATGGTGGATTAAAGAGGGAGTTTATAGTGGGAAAAATATTTCTCATGGTAATGCAGATACCACTATTCAAACAATCGCATCTAGTTATGCATGGGGGGCAGTTTTCAATGATAGAAATACACACGGCATGTGGACAGAGGAGGAGTCCAACTCCACATAAATGTTCTCGAAATCAAAGCAGGGTTGCTGGGTATTCAGTCCCTATGTGATTTTAAGAATTGTGATATACAGATCCAAATGGATAATCAGACTGCCGTTTCATACATTAATAATCTTGGGGGTACACATTCTAGACTTGTTAACTATTATACTAAACAAATCATCTTGTGGTGTAAAGAAAGAGGAATCTGGTTGTCTGCTTGTCATATAGCTGGAAAATCAAATATAGCCGATTCACACAGTAGGAAAGTTAGAATTCATACAGAATGGAAATTACACCCAGAAGTTTTTGATAGGTTATGTGAGAAATTTGGATGCCCTGAAATAGATCTGTTTGCTTCTCGTGAAAACAGACAATTACCTATATATATGTCCTTCTATCCCGATCATGAAGCCTGCGCCGTTAACTCATTTCAACATACATGGGATACTTACGGATATATCTTCCCACCATTTAATCTTATCTCCAGGATTCTCAGGAAAATCCAAGAAGACCAAAGTACAAAGATATTGATGGTCGTGCCACATTGGACAATAGCTCATTGGTATCCAAAACTTATGGAAATTATGTGCCTTCCTCCTCTTTTTCTGAAGAAAGCCAAAAATGTGTTAATTTTACCACCAAACCACTCAGCAGTACATCCACTATACCCAAAACTCCAACTGATGGCATGTGTCTTATCAGGAACAATTTCAAAAGACAAGGGTTGTCCCGACGAGTTGTCAAGACTTTAATGAAAGGCTGGAGACCAAATACCGTTAAACAATACAATGTTTACCTTAAGAAATGGATTGAATTTTTTTTCTGATAAACAGTGGGATGTCGAGGAAATTAGTGTTTCACACTGTCTAGAATTTTTATAACAACAAGATATGAAGTGAATAGAAAAGTGCCAGAAGACAATAGAGAATGAAAATTTTTCGCGGCGGTGGTGGGGTTTGAACCTGCGACCTTATTGGTACGACAACTCCGCCTGGCAGGTGAGAGCGTGGCTCTACCGTGTGAGCTATCCACGAACACAAAAATATTCGTTTCAAACTCAAAGTCATTACTAGATCCCTCTCTCACCCACTTCTTGAGACCGCCGATTCGTTCGTACACCACCATCGCGAATAATTTTGACCAGCAGTTAAGCGTAATAGCCAATATTCTCAACACAAACATATAACATAGAAACGATTGAGACATTGAGTATGCTCCGGTGTATGGGGTGAATTTTTAATTCAGAAAAGTGAGTGGAGCAGGCACTTATGTTGGTAACAACAAGATATGAAGTGAATAGAAAAGTGCCAGAAGACAATAGAGAATGAAAATTTTTTCGCGGCGGTGGTGGGGTTTGAACCTGCGACCTTATTGGTACGACAACTCCGCCTGGCAGGTGAGAGCGTGGCTCTACCGTGTGAGCTATCCACGAACACAAAAATATTCGTTTCAAACTCAAAGTCATTACTAGATCCCTCTCTCACCCACTTCTTGAGACCGCCGATTCGTTCGTACACCACCATCGCGAATAATTTTGACCAGCAGTTAAGCTTAATAGCCAATATTCTCAACACAAACATATAACATAGAAACGATTGAGACATTGAGTATGCTCCGGTGTATGGGGTGAATTTTTAATTCAGAAAAGTGAGTGGAGCAGGCACTTATGTTGGTAACAACAAGATATGAAGTGAATAGAAAAGTGCCAGAAGACAATAGAGAATGAAAATTTTTCGCGGCGGTGGTGGGGTTTGAACCTGCGACCTTATTGGTACGACAACTCCGCCTGGCAGGTGAGAGCGTGGCTCTACCGTGTGAGCTATCCACGAACACAAAAATATTCGTTTCAAACTCAAAGTCATTACTAGATCCCTCTCTCACCCACTTCTTGAGACCGCCGATTCGTTCGTACACCACCATCGCGAATAATTTTGACCAGCAGTTAAGCTTAATAGCCAATATTCTCAACACAAACATATAACATAGAAACGATTGAGACATTGAGTATGCTCCGGTGTATGGGGTGAATTTTTAATTCAGAAAAGTGAGTGGAGCAGGCACTTATGTTGGTAACAACAAGATATGAAGTGAATAGAAAAGTGCCAGAAGACAATAGAGAATGAAAATTTTTCGCGGCGGTGGTGGGGTTTGAACCTGCGACCTTATTGGTACGACAACTCCGCCTGGCAGGTGAGAGCGTGGCTCTACCGTGTGAGCTATCCACGAACACAAAAATATTCGTTTCAAACTCAAAGTCATTACTAGATCCCTCTCTCACCCACTTCTTGAGACCGCCGATTCGTTCGTACACCACCATCGCGAATAATTTTGACCAGCAGTTAAGCTTAATAGCCAATATTCTCAACACAAACATATAACATAGAAACGATTGAGACATTGAGTATGCTCCGGTGTATGGGTGAATTTTTAATTCAGAAAAGTGAGTGGAGCAGGCACTTATGTTGGTAACAACAAGATATGAAGTGAATAGAAAAGTGCCAGAAGACAATAGAGAATGAAAATTTTTCTCGGCGGTGGTGGGTTTGAACCTGCGACCTTATTGGTACGACAACTCCGCCTGGCAGGTGAGAGCGTGGCTCTACCGTGTGAGCTATCCACGAACACAAAAATATTCGTTTCAAACTCAAAGTCATTACTAGATCCCTCTCTCACCCACTTCTTGAGACCGCCGATTCGTTCGTACACCACCATCGCGAATAATTTTGACCAGCAGTTAAGCTTAATAGCCAATATTCTCAACACAAACATATAACATAGAAACGATTGAGACATTGAGTATGCTCCGGTGTATGGGGTGAATTTTTAATTCAGAAAAGTGAGTGGAGCAGGCACTTATGTTGGTAACAACAAGATATGAAGTGAATAGAAAAGTGCCAGAAGACAATAGAGAATGAAAATTTTTCGCGGCGGTGGTGGGGTTTGAACCTGCGACCTTATTGGTACGACAACTCCGCCTGGCAGGTGAAAAAAAAATTTCATTCTCTATTGTCTTCTGGCACTTTTCTATTCACTTCATATCTTGTTGTTACCAACATAAGTGCCTGCTCCACTCACTTTTCTGAATTAAAAATTCACCCCATACACCGGAGCATACTCAATGTCTCAATCGTTTCTATGTTATATGTTTGTGTTGAGAATATTGGCTATTAAGCTTAACTGCTGGTCAAAATTATTCGCGATGGTGGTGTACGAACGAATCGGCGGTCTCAAGAAGTGGGTGAGAGAGGGATCTAGTAATGACTTTGAGTTTGAAACGAATATTTTTGTGTTCGTGGATAGCTCACACGGTAGAGCCACGCTCTCACCTGCCAGGCGGAGTTGTCGTACCAATAAGGTCGCAGGTTCAAACCCCACCACCGCCGCGAAAAATTTTCATTCTCTATTGTCTTCTGGCACTTTTCTATTCACTTCATATCTAGAATTTTTATAACACCTTTCTAAAAAGGACTTTGTTATAGTGCAGTTAATACTGCTCGTTCTGCATTATCTTGCATTTTCGAGCAACCTTCCATCGGAGATGATAACAAAATAAAACGTTTGATGAGAAGTATTTTCTTGGCTCACCCAAGCAAACCAAGATACACCAAAATTTGGGACGTTTCAATATTGTTAATTTTTTTGGAAAAATGCTCACCTTGTAAGGAATTAACTTTACAAATGCTCACTTTCAAATTAGTCACATTATGTGCCTTAGTCACTGACAAAGATGCCAAACCATTCACTCGTTAAATTTAGAAGAGTGTCATATTACACAAACTCGGGCCATCTTTCATGTTTCTAAATTATTGAAACATAATACCCCGAAAAATAATGAAAATTCCATAGTATTACCGGGATACCTATCTAATAAACGATTATGTGTTGTAACATATTTGCGAGAATATATAAAACGAACTAAACCTTTTAGAAATTCATCTCAACTGTTTTTGAGTTATGCATGTCCACATAAACCGGTGACTAAGGAAACAATCGGTCGATGGATTAAATTGACTCTTATGAAGTCGGGAATAAATACAAAAATATTCAAAGCACACAGCACCAGGGCTGCGAGCACGTCAGCTATTACTAAAGATGTAGATATTTCTGTCATACTTAAGGCAGCAGCATGGTCTGGTCAGAAGACGTTTGCTAAATTCTACAATAAACCAATTGTAAAAGATGATGGAACTGCATTTGGGAAAGCAGTGTTACGGAAAGCACGTTGATGTGAGTAATTTATCCTTATTATGAACATAATTATCAGTGTCTGGATTTAACAACAGGCTGATAATGAAAACATCAATGACCAATTACAGTAATTTTTTTTTACTGAATTCATAATTTGGCACCTTGTTACTCAGTGTCTGGCTGAATCACAGACTGAGTTATATTTAATACCTCATTGACAATCTATGCAGTGTCTGGCTTAGGACACAGGCTGCAAATAGATTAAACATGATTAACCTGTGTCTGAATTTAGGCACAGAGTTATGAATGTATATCATAACTATCTATGCAATGTCTGGCTTAGGACACAGGCTGCAATAGTTTTGAAAAACTTTTTACATACCGAATGAAAGTAGATATGGAACCTCATGGCTTAGAACATCGTTCCTTTTATCATAGGTTTTAACGTTTTAATATAGCATAATGAAAGAATATGCTTATAATTGTGTATGTCCGTTTATATATTGGATCGCTACAATAGCTATTACGGCTTTAAAGTCTCGGGCAAGGCCATATGAATATTCATTGGGTCTATAAAATTAGAAAATTAAACGAGACTTACCTGTAAGTTGAAGTTTGATTGGAATTTTATAGACCCAAGAATATTCTTAGGCCTTGACCACCCTTCCCAATTTTATCCCACCCCATGAATGTATACATTTTTTTGCAAAATTGCAAATCAATTTGAGGTCTTTTAATTAGATAGTTGATGGTAACAGCTATTGTAGCCTATTAGCTTTATATAGTGATTGCGCATGAGCAGGGACGCTTTCTCGGTCAAGGCCTAAGAATATTCTTGGGTCTATAAAATTCCAATCAAACTTCAACTTACAGGTAAGTCTCGTTTAATTTTCTAATTACGGTGGATGAATATAGATCTGAGGAACTCTTTCTTGATTGTGGGGTTCCCCAGGATTCAGTACTTGGACCCGTTCTTTTTGTCTGTACGTTGGCCCTCTGTCTAAAATCATCAGAAGTTTCAGTCTGTCTTACCATCAATACGCTGATGATACGCAATTGTACTGCGTTTCCAATACGAGAAATTTACAAGAAGTATCAGCCAATAGTAAAAATTGTATCCAAAGTGTTAAGAAATGGATGATGAGAACAGACTGAAACTGAATGATGATAAGACGGAGGTGCTGTATGTGGGGAACAGGAAGTGGAAAAGTGAAACAGATTTGAAGTTGGGGGATGCCTCCATTCAAATGGTTGACAAAGTGAAAAACCTTGGTACATTCTTAGACTCTGGACTGTCGGTGGAGCATCAGGTTAATAATTTGGTTAGATCTCTCTTATTCCAACTAAAACAGATTGCTTCGATTAGACGGTTCATATCTGAGGATGTGATCAAGCACCTGATTGTGTCCCTCGTACTATCGAAATTGGATTATTGTAATGCTCTGTTGTTTGGCGTTTCGCAATACAATTTGAGACGTCTTCAGATTGTCCAAAACAGCGCTGCCAGACTAGTATTCATGAAGCGTAGGTGGACTCTGCCGGACCTCTACTTCATGACCTGCATTGGCTGCCTGTTGAGAAAAGGATTAAATTCAAAGCTTGTGTTTTAGTGTATCGTTGTCTTGAAGGTACTGCCCCTTCCTACCTTTCGGAACTAATTGAAAGATATTCAAAACCCCGCCCCTTACGTTCTGCCAGTGATTCCACAAAACTAGTTGTCCCTCGAATTCGGAAAATGCTGGAATGAGATCCTTTTCTCATTTTGGACCCTCTATTTGGAACACCTTACCGCAGAGCATTCGTGAAAAAGAGTCTTTGTCTATTTTTAAACGTTCGCTTAAAACATATCTTTCGATTTTAGTAGATGGTATGAGAAGCAAGATAGGTTTGGTTTGTGTTGTGTATTGTGTGTTGTGTGTCTGTGTGTGTGTGTGTGCTTGTGTGTGTGCTTGTGTGTGTAAATGATTATGTTTCAGCCAAAGTAATTTGTAATTTAAGCGCTTAGAGTCTCGGAGTTATAGCGCTATATAAGTTTTTAGCATTATTATTATTATTACTATTACAACCATCACCACCACACCATCATCACTACCATTACTACTATAACCACCAACACCACGTCATCCTCACTACCATCAGTACTACAATCACTACCATTATGTTTTGGAGCTTTATTTCATTTAAAATAAGGAAACTTTGGGATTGTATTTGGCGTTGTGTTTACCTATCTTAAATCTCTCCTTACAGATCATTTTCAGTATTTTCCCAAAATGGCAGGCTTACCTAGCAGAAAAATGGATTGTTTAAACTCAAAAAAACTCTCTACAAAACAACTTTATGTTCTTAGTAATCAAACAAAGATCATTCTTCAAAGTTTGTGATGTACAAAATAAATCTGTATAAGACAAAATGTATATTGTGTCGTAACAAATGTGACGATTTTGCTGCAGGTGGTAAGGAGAGGGTTAATATAGTTCTAATCAGTTGTTTGTGACGCGGTATTCCAGATCAAAATCCAAATTGCTTTATGCAGTTATCTAGGAATGTTTATCTCAAACTTTGGGTTGATAAATTCACAAAAGAGAAAAAATTTATTTTAAAATCTTAAAAAATAAAAAAGTTATGACGTTTTGAAATCGCGAAATAAAGTACACTCTTGCGCAATGCAAAATATGCTACTTTTGAGACCTCACTGTAAAAAAAAGTAAACATCTAAGAACTGAAGGGATCACCTTTACAGAAAGCCTACTACCCATACTCTTGGTCTAATATTTTTCAGAGCCTTAAGGAACATAGTTGAAGAGTTATCGAGCCCCTAAAACTGAAATTTTGCTATTTTGCACAATCAAGGGAAGTAATCACTTTTTCGACAAATTTAGCAATTTTCAAAAATTCATAAAAATATAACCAACAGTAGTAGAAAGCTCAAATATTACCTCTAAATAAACAGAAAATCAAAGACTTCCATTGAACTTTACCACCTAACGAAATGAAATAAACAAACTTTTGAAATGAAATGAAATTTGGGGGCTATTATCGACAAATATCAAAATTCTGCGATTTTCAAAAAGTCATAAGAAACTATTTAACCTCCACACAGTAACCTTTGTAAGCTTAAAAGAATCACAAAATGTTAAACTATTAATAGATATAGCATATATGCAGTCATACTGCAGCCAGTAACTGTGAGATCAATTAAAATCACAGTCAATAGCGGTCAACCAGATAAAATTATCGAACCAAAGAAAAAAGGAAATAATGGTAAGATCAAGTCAAAATAGAGGTTTAATATCAAATGTACCATATAAGAACAATAATTAAATCTCCCACATCCTGTTAAATGGTTTCCTTCAACCGCTGATAAGTCCTTGCAATAACTACCTTCACAGCAACAATCCAAAGCCGAACTCTTGAAGAAGAGGATACCTTGGATTACATAGACAAGTCTGCACTATCTTCAGCAAACTTTTTATCATGTAGAAAAGGTTGATGAGGTAATAGTAATGAGCCCGTAGGTCACTGACAATGGTGACAACTTAGACGATGGCACATGTAGATGTCAATTAAGCTTTGGGACCATCATCCTGTCGCTGGACATTAAGGCATTGCCATCCTATTGTTGAATTGCATCGCTCAGCAGACCGAGTGAGTGTACCTGAGTAAATGGATGGTAGAAGGATGATTCAAGATGATGTTTTGAAAAGACATCAAAGTTGACTATTCTATATGAACAAAGAGTATTTGACAAGGAGGAAAAAGCTCCATTCATGAATGCATCTGTCTTTCTCTACGGATGACATGCTCTGAAAGGCGTTTCAGCGACGAACAAGATCCTCAATCTCAAGAGATGTAAGAAAATCAGATATGGACCATGTCGAGAATGCATCAGCGAATCTTTTGAAGAGGTCAATGAGGGGATGAGGAACACCACGGCTTGGTCTGAAAAAAAAAGTATGGAACAAAGCAACAAATTGCAGAGGCTTAACTAAGTGGACAGCTGAAGAATATTCCACCATGACTGCTTCAAGAGCAAAGCAAAGAATATGAAGGATAAAGCATGCAAGGGATATTAAGAAGGATGGTGCTAAATTAAAGGCTTGTTACTTTACCAATAATAAACATAAATTTGAAAATTCTGAACAAAAATAATAAATTCCATAGGTACTGGTTGTTTGTATGGAGAGAAAGGGTGGTGGTGGTGGGGGGGGGGGGGGGGAAGGCTAAGGGAGGTAGGAGTAGGAGAGAAAGAGAATGCGTGTTTGTATGTAGTCGCGTGTGTGATGGAGAGAAAGTGAGAAAGATAGAGAGAATGAGAGAGATCAAGATCCTATCTACTCATATTCATATGAGCATCTAACAACATCGTTGACAAAGGTTGACAAAGGTCAGTTCACATCCATTCATAGCGGGGACACTCACTGACTGATAATAAACTGTCATGAAAACAATTAAGAACATGAAAGCTGAAAATTGATGCTAAACTTCTACCAATCTTTATAATTGATCTGGAGATAAAAAATAGTAATTTAATTGAAGCAACAAATAAGTTCAGGAGTGTGCATATTCCCCGTTCATTGATAAACAAACGCACATTGGCTGGGGGCCGCCATCTTGGATTTTTTATGCTGTTGTTGCTAGGCCGTGTTTGAAGAAAGATTAAAACATAATTGTTGACTTTTAAGTCATCAAATGTCCTAAAAGTGTTGAATTAACTTTATATTATTTGATATCATGAAAAAACAATTTGAGATTTCATGATGTTAAAAAATGTATAGACGCCCGATCTGACATGGGATTTCAAAATGAGGTCATGAAAGTTCACATATCCAAGTCAGCGGGTGATAGAAAATCATCATTTAAAAAAAAAGAATTAAATGCAAAATTGATTTATTAAAAACGAAATTAAAACACTTACCTTGAGATTCTTGTAAACAATCTATTGAAATAATATCCATTTTAAGAATCATCGAAGAACACAGACACTTCACTTAACTGAGACAGTGAGAAAACGATGTCACTACGCCGGAATCGGAAGTGAAAAATGGAATTTTGGACATTTGGAGCTCGCGCGTTTAGCAGAAATCTCGGAAATCAACGAGATTAGGATATTATAGAAAAAAATAATTCCCAATTCTATTTTTGACTTTTTAAAGCTTGTTAAAAATTCATGAATTTTTGTCAATTTCAGGCATTTTTTCGTAAATAATTAGATTTTGAGGGTCTTAATGTAATCAAATCACGTCCTTATTGGTATCATCAGAAAGAACTTTTAATTACCTTTCTAATGATGCTATTTATAACACGATTCAACAAATGGTCTAGACGCGCCGACAGTTAAAAAATTGTTACCCATAAAATTTCGGTTATTCGCCGTGATAAAAAATGCATTACGTCATGCTCTTTGAAAGGGTCTAATAAATTATTTTTCGTGAGAAACATCATCAACTGTGACATTTCTTAAAAGAAGAATAGATAAACTTTTCAGTGATATAATTTTTATCCCTGTAACTTAAATAGAAATATAAATAGCTTCAAATGAAATTGGATGAAAATTAGAGATTTTCAGGTCCGTTACATAGAAATAGACCGGTCTGGAATACCTACATAATAATAATAATAATAATAATAATAATAATAATAATAATAATAATAATAATAATAATAATAATAATGATGATGATGATGATGATGATGATGATGATGATGATGATGATGATGATAATGCTAATAATAATAATATTAATAATAATAATAATAATAATAATAATAATAATAATAATAATAATAATAATAATGATGATGATGATGATGATGATGATGATGATGATGATGATGATGATGATGATAATAATATTAATAATAATAATAATAATAATAATAATAATAATAAATAATAATAATAATAATAATAATAATAATAATGATAATAATAATAATAATAATAATAAATAATAATAATAACACTGATAATAATAATAATAATGATGATAATAATAATAACAAT
>NC_088365.1:41056082-41138582 GCF_034508935.2 Berghia stephanieae | reverse complement strand
GAAATTATCTTTTCACTTTCCAAACCTGTCGTGATCCCAATGGTAGCCAATTTTAACTGAGCCGCCGAGCGATAAATTTCACTGTTTCGTCTAAGCCAAAATTGACCACATTTACTTGGCAGAACCTAAAAGTATTAAAAAGTTTAATGCGAATGCCGGAAGTGCGTTATGAAGACACCTTCAAATCGAAAGTTATATTATTGCTACAACCACATCTCGATTGCCTCACAAACAAACTGGTTGACCCACTGATGTGGGTACCTAATTATAAGAAACAATTGTAAGTAGCCTAATTAATTCCCACGTAAATTAGTTTTCTGCCATTGTTTTGCTCAAGTGAGCTTGCTGTTTACTATTCATCTCGATTCTTTGGATTTTTCTGACACGAAACGAAGAGTTTCAGTTAGGTTCAGTTTCAGTTTCAGTCTCAGTCAATTTTTATAGAGCTCATTTACAGGTCTAAGTATCTGGTATTACATTATCTACTGACAATAAACCCGGAGGCAGCGCTCAAAACTGGTCTCAAGTGAGATGGCTGATGCAAGGACTGGATAGCATAATATACGTATGTTTGGAAGTCGTAACGATCGGTAACAATACTGCCGCACTGGTGCGTCTACAAACTATGGATATTATTTCAATCTATCTTTTTTCCCCCTCGTTTCATATAGGTTCTTTCGAGATGAGAAATCTAATGAAAACCCTTTGTGCATTTGTAGAGAAAAATATAAATGACCAAATGTCAGCAAGTATGAAGAAGCTAAATCAACGAACTGCAAATCGCCGTTTAAAATTTATGAAATGAATATGATATATTAGTCATTTTTATAAAAGATTGCCACGAGCAGGCTATTTTGACATGATGATAAATAGTTGTGAATATATTAAGGTTGGCTTGATCTGCAAGCATCACGCCCGGGCCGAACCCCCCCCCCCCCCCCCACACACACACACACACAAGAAAAAGAAAGTAGAACCGCCCCAAAAAATAATTAAAACATGAAAAAAAACAAGAAAAAAACCCAAACAAAACAACAAATAAAAAAACAACCCCCGCGCCCAATAAAAAAACTTCGAATCCCCCCCCCCCCCCCCCCCCAAAAAAAAGGCAAAGAAAAACCCTCCCTCCAAAAACCTCACAATTAAAGCAGCCAAAAAAAAAAGAAGACAAAATAAAAAAATAAAGGCAAAAAGAAAAAAAATTATAACACAACCAAAACAACAAGGGAAAAAAAGGAAACACAGAAAGGAAAACTGTTCAAAATGTATTATTATCGTCTGTTTTGATTTGCCAGGCATGTTATTATCTGTTTCTTTACTCAAAGGTCACTGACACTACATTGAATAACGTTTCTGTCTTTGAGGTGGTGGACCATTTATCAATGACACTAATGGTAGTTGATCTGGTGTCAACTGGTCGACATTTTGTTATCAGTCTATTTCATCATACCTCAACTACTAATTTCAATTCCCAGTTTAACTCACTCAATCCTAGAGATTTTTGATACTTTTCAAAATTGGAAAAAAATGTATTAAAATGAGCATGTACATAGATAGTTTTATTCAACTATCATTAACATGTAAAAACTACAAACATTAGCTTTGATCCTACGCCTATAATTTGTCTCATAAAAATGTAATAAATAGGCATGGGGTAAAAGTAACCCGGGTAAACTACGGATATAGTCGGTGTTAGGGTTGAGTGAGTTAAGGACGTTAGCCAATGACTTTACAGGAATAAGATTTATCAGCTATTCCTTACAGTTGTCTGTCTCATTTCTCCTTGATAAGGGTTTATTTCTTTTCATCTCTTTTGGAGCTTGCTTCTTATTTCATAAACACCAGCAAATACTCAATAACCATCATCGATATTGATAGTCTATTATGGATCTTGCTGCTTACTTTATACATTTGTACTTTGAAAAGGAAGCAATAATATTTACGATATGAACCAACAGTAAGAATGCATTTAATTTGACAGGGAACGTGTCCGTTCAAATTTTACTCAGCATTGGTATGTACTTCTTTTGCATCAATCGACGTAGACGTAGACAGATTCGTGTAATGTGAAGGCTTGACGGTAAAATTGTTTATTTCAAAATGGCTCGTTGGCTGACAGTAAAATTGTTTATTTCAAAATGGCTCGTTGGCTGACAGTAAAATTGTTTATTTCAAAATGGCTCGTTGGTTGACAGTAAAATTGTTTATTTCCAAATGGCTCGTTGGCTGACAGAAAAATTGTTTATTTCAAAATGGCTATAGGCTGACAGTAAATTGTTTATTTCCAAATGGCTCGTTGGCTGACAGTAAACTTGTTTTTTCAAAATGGCTCGTTGGCTGACAGTAAAATTGTTTATTTCAAAATGGCTCGTTGGCTGACAGTAAAATTGTTTATTTCAAAATGGCTCGTTGGTTGACAGTAAAATTGTTTATTTCCAAATGGCTCGTTGGCTGACAGTAAAATTGTTTATTTCATAATGGCTCATTGGCTGACAATAAAAATGTTTATTTCAAAATGGCTCGTTGCCTGACAATAAAATTGTTTATTTCAAAATTGCTCGTTGGCTGACAGTAAAATTGTTTTGCTGCTTTTAAATCATAAAGCGCCTAAATTGCGAAGTTGAATTCTATGAAAAGACACGTATTTAAAATTTGGCCAGAAAACTCGTCCTTCAAATATCGATCTATTTAAATGACCCTCATCTTGACAAGCACTCTCAAACCTGGGACCTTATAATGTCGATATTTGAAGGTCGAGTTTTCTGGCCAAAATTTTTAATGAGTGTCTTTCAAATGTACTGGTTAACTGGTCAATCATTGTAATATATCAGGGAAATTCGATTCCGCCAACACCCACACATTCTGTCATGGAATATATACAGCAATGAATCGGTTATCCAGTGCGAAATAAATCACTCGCCAGAGATCATTTGTCTTATGTCAAGTTCTAGTATTCGGTATTATTAACGTTCCACTTAATTTCCTTTGCTCGTGTTTCGTCCTGATTATTTCACCGCCTGTTTTGAATGAAGCCATTTTTCCTTTATAAATGGGCCATTCATAACGGAAATTATGCATAGTCATTTGTCGTGAATTTAAAACGTTATTGATGACGCGGGATTAATAGGTTTACATCTTTAATATTGCGTTCATGATGCCTCATGATTTCATGTCGGTCATCACATTAAATTATATATAATAGATTTATGCTTTCAATCTTCTTTTCTACTCTCGAATTTTCACATCATTTTATTTTTACTTTTAACTGTATTAACTTGTAACCACCTATCACTGTTCCCCCAAACCTTCCATCAATATAATAATATATCAGAGAAGATAGCATTCAGCTTTGTCAGTGGTCGACTGGCGACACTGGCAAGTTTCTTACTCTCTTCGAGCCCAATGTCTTGTTGTTCTATTCCATAATATGATAATTGTCTTTATTGTAGAATGAGACCGTCTTGGTTTTGTTAAGGTATTCAAATTTAAGCGTGTTTTTTACTAGACGTTTATGTAGGAGGCGATATTAATTTTTAAATTGAATATTAGTGGAGAACCCACAATATTTGTGGAGAAATAAAGGCTATTACAAAGAGGCACTCAAGTATACAGTATGTAGGTGCGTGCAAATGAATTTGGCAATAGGGTGGCGGCCGGCCAGATGGCGATTCGCAGCGTGAAATGACCGATCATTATCATCATGCCCGAGTGAGGGAACGGACGTATATAATTATTTAAAAAAATAACCCTGACACGCTGTTTTTAAAGATCATCGCTAACGTTACCTTTTAAAAAATAATTATATCTTAAAAGAAATTTATGAAGACTGTCAAAATATTACTAACCTATTTAGACAATACTACTTAACTTGACAAATAAAATATATCTTAATAAAGATTTATATTTTAAAGATAAAATTATAATGTCAAATTGTACTTTTAATAGTTCAAAACTTACAAAATCTTTCTTTTAAAAATTAAATAAGTGAGATAAATCTTTAAATGTCTAGTGACCGGCCAAATTGCGATTTCCGGGGCCAAGGACCGAGCATAACGAGCGGTCAAATTATGGCAAATCTGAAAGCCAAAGTAGGTACTCATGATTACGCTGTAGCAGATATTCTAAACATCCATTTGAATCAGCGGGGCAATACATTAACATTTATTTAAGAAAGCTTTGCAAGTTACTCGTATATCAATCTGCGAAAACCACTTTTATCACTATTAGATTTGCCACCAATTTACCAGTAGATTTTTGACCAATCAAAGCGCGGGATTTGTGACATATCCTCAAGCGTGCTCGGACAAATATAGTTGGTTATTTACAAATAATAGAATGAAAGAAATTGACATCACCCTGCTCTTTGTTATTGTATTTCGACTGCTAGTTGTGTGATAGGGCCTTACTAGATTCTCTAAATCAGACTATAATCGTTAAAGGTTCCACATAGGCGTGTAGAACTAATGAGTATTTTAGTAAAACGCATACCACCGATGGTTACACCTTGTAGTTTGATTAATTAAGCGATTGCTGTCATTGTTTACTTTATGGCCACTGTCCGAGGGGCGTGGTTATGTTACCTTCCATTAAATGTCTATTCTGTGCTCGGTGATAAAAATTTAACCTTGGTTGTATGGAACAACGTTGATCCCTAACCCTATTTTAAAAAAAAACAAGAATAGATATCTTTCTAGCTGCTGGGTTTTACTTCCCTTATCAGTCTCCTCTTCGGACCTGCTGGTCCTTGGTTCGAGTCCCACTGTTAGTCCACTCCTTTGAAAAGGTTTTTTACTTATATTCTGCTAACATACTTTTTTGTAAACCGATTTCCTGTCCGGTAACAGCGAAATAAATTCTTGTAATAGGCACCATGTCTCGTTCTTCGTGTTAAGTTTAGCTTTTGGGCAGGAATCCCTTGTATTGGCCATCACATTTGCTGGATAGTGCTCGATATAAAAGCTCAAGTTAAAAAAACATCTTTCAAACTATCATGTGTTTTGTTTATATATTCCTTTTCTGTAAGCCCGGATATGACTTAAAACTGTGTCAACACTAAAGCTGAATGGAAGTTGGCCAAAACTTGGTGCAAGATTTTAACTAAAAAAACAAAATGAAATTAAGAGAGAGAAAATTTGAGCTTTAAAAAAGAGCAATATCAAATAAATGTGCTCAGAGCACCGACGAGGAACAACAACACTGAACATGTAGGGCATTGTCGTTACATTTTTTCTTCATGAGACAACGCTGTTACCATCCAGGTGCACGTTCACGTGTAAAGAGCATTTTTTCAAGGTCTCGCGCGCCTCAGCCAGGCTTGAAACAGGCACTTATAGGTCAGAATCTGGGTCTCATACCACTGATACGTGACAAGAAGAGACAATAAAAAGACACCCGCGGACAAATAAAGGGTTGTTACTCCAGTTCGTATACTTAAAAGTAATCGAATGCTTTGCCTTCTTATCTTAACCGCAAGTTTCGTCGAAATTTTAAGAACAAACAACCAAATAAATCTTTTAAACAAAAGGTGATCTCCCCGTTTCTTCAACCAACATTCTTCCTAACGCCTTTTCCTTTCGACCCACCCGACTCTTTTTCTTATTTCTCTCTTCCTCCCTTGATAAAATACCGCTTTGGTTCTTGATTTGCTGCTAAGACACATAATTCGGCATTCCAACGCCGTGACCAATCAATTTTTACGCCCTGTTTGGTTCAGATTGATGAATATCAACTTTTCCCAAAACAAATTCTTCGCTGTTAGCCCATATCCCTCGTTGATACTAAGGAATTATCTTTCGAGACGAAGAAATCAGAAAGAATGAAAATATTTACCAAGTGTCAATGTCAAGCCAATATTTTCTAGCTCAACCCGATTTTAAGCTCATCAATACGAGCAACGGGCTTGACGCACGTAGCTAAGATTGTAATTGAATCGTGATAATTATTGTAATCCATCGATAGATAACTAGATAAATGCATTGTTGTGTCTAAATGGTAATTTTGCTAACACATTTTACTTCGAAATGGGAGTGGGGTGGGAATGTGTGTTATGTGTATGTGTGTGTGCGTTCGTGTGTGTGTGTGTGTGTGTTATGTGTGTGTGTGTGTGTGTGTGAAAAGACCAACTTTTTTGTTTTGAGATTTAAATTTCTAATCACCATTAATTTTTGTAAGAAAAGCAATACATTGGCATATTACAGTAAAACAAATTAATTTTTACAAGGTAAAAGAAGCAAATTGTTATTTTTCTCTGTATGAATCAAGTTATGTTTATTCACAACACTGACCCCTTCATTGATGGCAACAAACAAAAAGGTCATTTCAATCTCCAGCCCGAGTCCAAACCAATGCCGAATTCCTTCGAAAATTGAATTATTACGTCTCTCTGTTGTTGTTTCTTGGCCCACTTGATGGTATTGGTTTCCATCCATTCGTAGTAATCCGATTTTAACGCATTTTTATAAGATTTCTGGTTCTTTCAAAATATTGACCCCAAGACGAGGTACGGATGTTTCTGAAGAAAATTAGAAGAAACAGAAAATATAATTCTCCTAGGTTGAGGTTAGCGGTTGATTATTTTAACAAATCAAATTAAACCAACTTCAAGTCCTACACCACGAAATATTAAAGTAGCTGAACACAAAAAGTATTAATGAATTAAACTTTGTTCTTTATTTTTGTTGGTTGATTATAGTCCATCCAAGTTTGGTTCAGTCAGTGTTTTCCACAAGCTTTAACAGTGTGACACTGGGCACATCTCTGGACAACTGATTTTCTTTGGTAGCGTCTCCATGTCGAACACATTGACTTCTAAAATCCACACGTGTCCTTTCCAAAGCCTTAAGGCGCGGCCAGGGGTGGCTAACTGCTACGGTGACCAACCCTTTTTCCATAAAAGTCGAGCATTCCTTCCTCCGGCTACTGTCTCTTATTTCGGGATCAAAAAAGTTTTTAACGTGGCATAAAGTGACTAGGTAAAATTTGAATGGAATAAAAAATGGCTCTTTCTATTACGCCTTCCTTCCTTCCTTCCTTCCTTCCTTCCTTCCTTCTTCTTCTTCTTCTTCTTCTTCTTCTTCTTCTTCTTCTTCTTCTTCTTCTTCTTCTTCTTCTTCTGAAAACCTCCAATATTGTCGAGGATCACTCCTCAGTTTGTAGGGTATTACATTTTAAACTTGTTCAAACACTGCACATACTACTAATAAAAATACACAGATTAAAAAGTCACGATGTGAGCTCTAGCAACCGCGTGAAGGCATGTTGGCAACCGTTTTCAGCCACGTCAGCTGGGAGGCTATTCCACAGTCGGGCAGTGGAAGGGGAAAACGAATATAGGTGGGCGTCCGTTTTTGATGCTGGGATGGTTACTCTTGTTGCGTGTCCCCTCGTTATTCTTGTGCTGATATCTTTGATGTCGTTTGGAAGTTTAAGGCACGACTTTTCGTAGTAGATCTTGTGGAACATTTTAATTTTATCTATTTTTCTTCTCTTTTCCAGACGTACAAGGCCAATCCGTTGTGTTATTTCAGATGCACTTGCGAAAGTTTGTGATGCGTCTTGCTGTTGTTCTTTGGATGTTTTCTATAGTTTCGATGTTTTTCTTTGTGTATGGGTCCCAGATTGAGCTGCCAATAATAGTTTTAAAAGCAAGAGTTTGAGTTGAAATTAGGCATCGATTTAAATTGCGGGTGATGTAGGCGCTTGTTTAATTTGCCTTTGAAGCCAGGTGACATATGTGGTCGTTCCATTTAAGGTTTTTAGCAAACTCAATGCAAGGCATTTTGCTGTCTTTACATGTTCCAGGATTTACCATGAAGTTGGTATTCAAATGCATTCCATTGTAAGGTTTTGTTCCTGTAGCCAACATCATACAATTTCTGGATTAGCCGGTGGTGAGGAGCCTTTGTCGAAGGCCTTGGCAAGGTCCAATGGCACTAGATCAATTTTACCTCCTTTGTCAGAAGCAGCTGACAGATCATGTGTTAATGATATAAGTTGTGTTTGACATGATCGGTGCTTTCTAAATCCATGCTGTTCATCACAAAAAATACTGTTAGTTTCGATATATTCAGTTATTGAGGTTCTCACTATATGCTCTAACAGTTTGCAGCAGATGCAAGTTAATGAAATGGGACGGTAGTTTTGAGCTCTGCTTCTGTCACCTTTCTTGTAGATGGGTTGGACAAGAGCGTGCTTCCAAACAATTAGTATGTCTCCCGTTTCAAAAGTTTGAACAAGTGTGTGCAAGGGCAGGTGCAAATTCGTTAGTCAATATATTGAAGAGACGAGATGATATTTTGTCAGGGCCACATGCTTTCATTCAATCTAGAGTGGCGAGGAGTTTGGAAACGCCCTCTACTGTCACATTGATTTCGGCCATAGTGTTGTAATCGTTTTCTTCGCCTTGTAGTTGTTGAGTGGAAATTTGAGGCTTGAGATTTTGAAGCAAAAACAGAGCAGAATTGTTCATTAAGTATGTCTGCTTTTTCCTTTGCGTCAGAGTATAATACATTATCATGCTCAAGGGGCGCTATACCAGCCAAATCGCACCTCCTACTTTTTATACATTTCTAGAGTCTTTTAAGTTCCTTAACAGAACTATGATAGCCTCTTCTACTCTCTCTCTCTCTCTCTCTCTCTCTCTCTCTCTCTCTCTCTCTCTCTCTCTCTCTCTCTCTCTCTCTCTCTCTGCGTGTCTTTTTTCAGTTGGGCGTAATTGTACCAGTCTTTCTTACTGTTGGACTTTTTTACTCTGCCCCATGCCTTTTGTTTCCGTCTAGATAACCGTTTGACAGTAGTGTTTATCCATGGTTGGTGGAATTTCCTTGAGCTTTCTTTCGTTGGTATCTGTTTGGACATCATTTTGTTTAGGTGGTCGTTGATGGCAATCCAAATGTCCTCGGTGCTTTTAAGATGTTGAATAATTTTGTTTTCACAAAAAAGACGTGTTTCTGTCCGCATTTCGGCGATATTTGCCTTTTTCCAAATAGTAATAGGGTGCAATTTTTTGTGATTTTGTTTAGGATGTCATGGTCACTCATGCCTAGACTGGTTGTACACTTGACAATTATATTTGGTCGATTTGTGATAAATAAGTCGAGGATATGTGTACTACTTGTTGGATTTTTGTTAATGAACTAATGTAAAAATCCAGCACTTTGTTAATAAATACTAGGTTTATAGATGAAATGTATTGGTAACTGGCTATTTTTTTCTTGTTCCCAATTGATATCAGGTAGGTTCAAATCTCCGCTTAACCAGAGTACATTTTTCGGGTCTAGGTTATCAATACAGCTTGTTATCTCAGTCATTTGTTCCTAGTTGAATTTGAAGGTTTCCTGTACATAGCGCCCACAGTGAGTAGGCCTTGTTCTGTTTTGATATTTACGAACGCCGATTCTGATTGTGTTTGAGTGTCAAGCTTAAATACTGAGTGGTTCGTTGTTGTTGCAACCAGCACGTCACCGTACCTATCTCCTCTGACTTTCCTAAACACGTTGAACTCTGTTTCTGGTGGAAATATTTCACTGTCCTTTATTTCAGAATGTAGCCATATTTCAGTACCTATGATTATGTCTGGTTTTATCTTCGGGCAGTTTTGGAGTTATACTTTGAAAGTTTATAGTCATAGTTCTTAACAAGTTTCTCAGTTCACCATTTCAATCACTGTTAGTTTGCCTGTTTGCTATATTAAGAAAGTTATTATTTGAGTTGGTTCGGTTATTGTTTCTCTTTATTTCATTTGACCTCATGTTGGTCTTTCTTCCCCTCTTTACTGTCATGTTATTGTCTTATTTTTAGATGTCACATTCTCGTTTTGTTTACTGAAGTCTTGCATACCATCAAAATGATCAGCTGTTGTCATTGTGTTTTGTTGATATGTTGATGTGTCGTTTTCTATTGGCATGTTGTCGTGAGTGAAGTTGACTGGTATGTTGATCAGAGACCTTGGACACCATTGTGTGTTAAATACTTTGTGTGTTCGATTAGAATGAAAAGGTGGAGATCTGCAGCTGAGATTTCAAGCTTTCTTTTGATGTATTGTTTAACGAATTATTCCTCAAAATGGGGGAGTTGTTACGGAAATTGCAGAACTTTTCATCCCACCCTCGTATATTAAATGAACTGAACTATATTTTGATACATTTTACTTTCCTGTTGTATGTTGTGTACACAGATCGACACACATACAGACACACAAACTCTCTCTCTCTCTCTCTCACACGCACACACACACACACACACACACACACACACAAATACAAACACTCACATACACACATACTTACAAACAACGACCTTTTGTTTGTGTGAAAATTTGAACGGGACTTTCGCAACCATATAAAAGTTTTTGACCGATTTCTCCAATTTTATCGACCCGTGAGCCTAACACCGAATTAACGTGGTGTTTGCTCGAGGTCAATACTTGAAGGTTTCTGCATAGAAATCGTATTTATAATATACTCTGGCATGGCGGTCGTTTGCAAAATTAAATCCAGAATTTTGCAACCAAATTCCCAAAATTTGCAAGCAAAAAACCTCAAAATTTGAGATTGATTTTCGCAAAATACTGACAATATGTTCTTGAAAGAGAAAAGCCTTGTGGCCTGAAATTGATAGAGAGAGAGATTAACTAAAAATTGATCATTACAAAAAGCTAATAATTATTTTTTTTAATTCTCCCTAACAAAGCTGTTGCACGCACGCCTACCTAAATCTCAAATGTCAGGTACATTCTTTGGATAAATCCTCACATTCCAGGAACAATACCGTAGGTGTCCATATCACACGGTCCCGCGTTCAATTCCCTCTTGTGTCCACTTCCCATAGTCCCGGGTTCATTCTCTAGTGGTGTCCATTTATCACTCCCCAGTGGTGTCCGCCTCTCGTTAATTTCCCCCTGGCGTTCACCTCTCATAATCCCGGGTTCATTCCCTACTAATGTCCACCTCCCATAGTTCCAGGTTCACTCCCCCACTGGAGTCCATATCCTGTGGTTCCATAATCACTCCTCGGTGATGTCCACCTCCCATAGTCCCAGATTCACTCTCCACTACTAGTGTCCTTTTCCCAAAAATGCAAGTTTACCCTTCTCATGTGCCCATATCTCACAGTTCTGGCTTTACTCTCCGCTGGTTTCAACATCCCATAGTCCCAGGTTTACTCCTCATTTGTGTATCTATCCCACATTCGCTCCCTACTAATGACCACCTTACATCGTTCGTGACCACTCCCTGCTGCAATCCATCTCACATTGTTCTGGGTATCTATCTAAAAAGTGGCTACACTTCTCTCTTGTCCACTCCCAACTTATGTCTACATCTTACAGTTAACTCCTCACCGGTGTCACCAGCCCATAGGCCCAGGTTTACTCCTCACTGATGGTCATATCCCAAACTCTCCACTGGTTATCATATCCCAGTCCAGGGTGTACCATAGATATGGGGTGCACCCAGGTTCACTTCCCACTTCTGTCTACATTCCGTCTTGTCCTCGAGTTCATTCCCCACTACCATCTACAACCCAGAGTCCCAAGGTTTTCTCCCCTCTAATATTGACTACCTATTATCTTGGGTTTTATCTCCACGGATCTCCATCTCAAATGGTCCCTGGTTCAATCCCCATTGGTGCTCACCAGAGCCCTGGGTCAGTCCGTACTTAACTTCGATTTTGTTTTTTTTAAAAATAAGACAAGGGCCCCGCATCTTTATCGGCTGATCAGAAAATAAGCAATCCATTACAGTTACAGTACAGCAGTTAGAAACAGCCTATGGTGATTATGGAGCTCTTTTAAATCGATCGATATTTGAAGGACGAGTTTTCTGGCCAAATTTTTTAATACGCGTCTTTCCAACTGGTTAATATAATTCAAAAGTATGAATGGCGACATTTCTTGGAGTAGAATACAATACCATCATTTTATTTATCTAGTCATCTCATGTTAATGAATGCATATTAAATCATCTTAGTATCTCATCATTTGCGATACTGATTCTTTTCTTTCTAAAATTTCTAAGTAAAGTTTTCTTGAAATATTGTACAGTACATACGGCATCGACGTGAAATGCATAAAAATTATAGACATTCATAAAATAACTAAGTCGACTTTTATTTAATTCCTGTAGATAAAATATTTTTAAAAACACATGCAACAAAATAGAAGTAAAATAACAGTGGCCATATTATTTATTAAATTATTTTATGGTATGCCTTTTACGTTTAATATTACTTAATTACACTTAAGAATTGTGCATACCAGTTACAATGATCTTTTGTTTTCAATCAATGGGAAACCTTCTGATTTTGGTGTCAATCGACTAAGTCTTAGAATGCTTTTGAAGTTGATTTCCTTCAAATAAGTCTGCTTTGTTAAATCCTTTTAATGTTGATATGTACAACTGATAATTTAAGATGTATATTCTATTATCATGTGACATAGCCTATGATATCGAATAAACTGATTGACGATAACTGTTGAAAATTATTTTATGATTTCTTTAGGGGATGGTGCATTATAAATCGGTCACTAATTGTGTACCGTGTCATCAATTGATCAGTTGCCACTTCCGTATTTTGATATGAACAAAGAAATGAATTTCATTTATTTTTAAACTGCCAAAATGGATGGTTTGGTTTAATTCGATAAATTCACATAATTTCGTGTGGATAAATTAATAAAACCCTCAAAGGCTTTGCTTTGAAACGAATTAATCTTGCAATTTTAAGATATTTCTAGCATACTGAAAATAGACAGATTAAGTAATTGAAATCAGTGAATCGAATCATGAAACCAATGGAACCTAAGTTTATCTAAATATCTTCAGTTTAAGGTAGATTCTATATATCTGTGGTAAAATGCTTTAGACCAGATTAAGTACTCGGGTTCAAGCAAACATTACTGATATTTTGTCAACAACATCCAAGGTGCAGTTTCATTTTTCACATCAATTTTGTGATAAAAAGATAATAATTAATAATTACAAGGTTTAATGTTAAAAAATGAAGAGTAAATTTAAAGGGAAATAAGTATTTTTTCGCATGTCTAGTCACTTGAAGCTTTGTGTTCGGTCATTCAAATACTGAATGATATCTGCAATCTGGGATTATTGATCCCTTATTACACGTTGCAGCTTTTTGCTGTAATTAATATAACTTACCGGAAACTGGTCTATGCTTATTTAATCCAAATTGACTTGCCAGAGAATGGTAATTTTCAATTTGCAGGATGTACTGTTAGTTTTCTCCTTTTTCTTTTACTTGCGATTCACCGAGTATATTGTGAACTCTTTCAGGACATTGTGAGGCCCAAAAAACTTACATATGTTTATTTATTTATTTATTTTACTTATTTGACTTAAGGCCTTTGGGCATGATGCGTCACGGGTATTACCAGAGAATGGATAGGAATTTTAATTTCAGCAGCTAAGATGAATATATCCAAGTTTTTTGTCTTGTGTGGTATATCATATTATGTTTTCAAGTTGTGAATGGACGGATTATGTTGAGATGCGTTTTGCTATGTCTGAAGATATTGTTGCAGGATTTCCTTTTGGAATGTTAGAACTATTTCGACAGATTATGAAGACAGTTACAAAAGCAGTCTGGGTAATAAACAATAAGAGGTAATGACTCCCAGACCACGATCTCGATTGATTGGTAGCACGAAGTAACAGATCATTATCACCATCATCCCACACATTTCTGTAATGAAAACTCGGACCTCGGTGATTTATCTTTACACATAATACCCCACGTGACATCGGGTGTGAAGAAACCTGGTTAAAGTTTGTTATGGGTCATATGAAAATAGCATTTTGAAAAGAACGCCCAAAAGGTGACTCGTCCTGCGTCGAAATCTTAGCAGGATTTTGTCTCTCTCGTTTTGTATCAAAGTCAAAGCATACCGAACCTGATCAGTGAATTGATTAATGCATTGACCATAAACACTTTATTGAATAGGGCACTTTTACACACACCGCCTCCCTTATCTCAGGGGTGAATAAATGCCCAGATATAGGCAAGACCGCATATTGTATGATTGCTGGATAAAAGGAGACCCTAAAGGTAGCACGTACTGTTTACCAATAAATCTAGTTTCACATGAAATGCAGGGAGAATGACTGACACATTGTTAAGGACATGTAAGCATGGGAAATGTTTTAAAATTGAAATTAGGTCTCACTTGGTCGGGGGTAATAAATAAAGCTTAATAAAAGGCATAGAGCGTGGGGAAGTGGAAATGCTGTAGATAAATGTGAATATACTTGATGACGTGTCAAGTCCTTGGTAGTAGATCGTACATGAGTGACATAGACAAGTTATAGATCTGTAATATGATTAAATAAAAATGTTCATTTCGGATCCGGAATGAACACTGGTCTCACAGACATAAGAACTCGTTTTCGATCCCAGGTTCAGTTAATTGATTTTCCACTGTCAGCCCAGCTGCGAATGGATAGCTGGGTCTATTGATTTGACGTAAGTATTGATGATAGACTGGCAGCAATCGATTGATACTTTTTGTATACCATAACCCTGAATAAACCAAGATAAATTCCAACTGCACGAGACTCGTATTTATGATGGACACGACTTATAACTGAGTTGGCACCTTTCACTTCGTAATCATTGGACTTAGGTGCTTCGAAATGTTTGTTTTTTTCAAACCACTGCCATCGTCATCATGATGATGATGATGATGATGATGATGATGATGATCATCATCATCATCATCATCATCATCATCATCATCATCATCATCATCATCATCATCTTCTTCTTCTTCTTCTCTTCTACTTCTTCTTCTTCTTCTTCTTCTTCTTCTTCTTCTTCTTCTTCTTCTTCTTCTTCTTCTTGTGCGGCTATGCGGTCTTGTGGCATGACACTCACCTTCTATCCGGAAGGCCCAGGGTTTGAATCCCGCTGTTAGTGACGTATTGTTGAGTATTGTTGAAAAGGCTTTCAACTCACATTCTCTCAATGTACTCAGGTGTAAATGAGTAGCTGGCGTTAAAAGCATTGTCTCTGTCGAGAAACAAAATTTGTTTTATCGCGCAACAGGCGCCATGTCTCGTCCTACATGTAAAATTTTGCCGTTAACCAAGGACCCCTTGTAAAGCGCTTTGAGTACGTTTAGTTGATATTGCTTTATATAAATGCTCAAGTTTCTTCTTCTTCTTCCTCTTTTTCTTCTTCTTCTTCTTCTTCTTCTTCTTCTTCTTCTTCTTCTTCTTCTTCTTCTTCTTCTTCTTCTTCTTCTTCTTCCTCTCAAAGGGCAAGAACAACACGCAACACGAAGATTGTAAAGATTATAGAATCCATCTTAACCAACAAACGCTTGTTTGTAGAAATGGACGGGAGAAAAAGCAGATGGCGCTTTCAGAAGAATGGCCTCCCTCAATCCAGTCCAGAGACTTCAAAACCAATGAAGACAGACTCTCTGCATATCTGAATAAACTTATAACTATACAGAAAACTCTCTAAATGGGAACTCGGGTAAAACGATAGTGTGTGTTTTCCATTAAAACAAACACAGAGCAAACTGGAAACTTCCATTCCTGGAATGGAGTAGTTATGGAAAATAACACTTCCCCAGTCTATCTCTGGATCGTACCCCATCCTTCGCCCACCAATAAAGAAGGTGAATGCAAAATTAGCCCCAAGGAACAACCCACTGGTAAAACTCGCGAACATCAAATAGGATGGGAACCCAAAAACTCCAAGGACAACAGCATTAGCGCTCTGCTACTCCTCGGCTGAATATTGTTCTCCTATTTGGTCAAGATCAAGCCATGCTAAACATGTTGACCCAGAAATGAATAACACCTGCCGTATAATAACTTATTTTTCAATGTTAGTGACCGTTGGCAAAAGAACAGCGGTCTAAAAAACAACACAAAGCAAAGCTAGTGCCAAGAACATGTGGCCGTCAATTTATAGAAACATACAGTTCCAAAAAAACACACGACCTACTTTTCCATAATAAATGTGGTTGTTTAATGATATTCTTTTGTATGGTACGAAAAGTCTCAAGACTGTAATTTGCAAATAGCTTTCGAGGTTAATCTGAACAGATGATTGATTGAGAGTAGCTACATGAGATTGTATTTTTGCCACATGACTCATATATGGGGTTTTCTTCTTTCTCTGACTTGATCCTAGTGGATTTCTAATCATGTATGGATCCATATCTACTGGTAAATGACGACTTTATTGTTAATTTGATCGAGCCTTTTACTCCTACCAGCGTTATCACATGCAATGGAACTTTGATTCAATCAAGCCTTTTGTTTGTTCCAGTGTGCCGGCGGAAAGTGAGTGTCGTACAAGAAAACAAAATCAACAACACGAAATGCCTAGGATAATCAAAAAGTGGATTATGATTTATATAAAATTGGTGCGCTTAAACTGTCGGTCCAAACTTCACCTTTGTAATGTAGGAAAAAAAAAAGAAGCACCCGGACGCTTGAATATATATTATGCTAGCACTATTCAGTATCTGATACTGAATAGTGGTTTTGCACTATTCAGTATCTGATACTGAATAGTGCTTTTGTACTATTCAGTATCTGATACTGAATAGTGGTTTTGCACTATTCAGTATCTGACACTGAATAGTGGTTTTTGTACGGTGTTTTTTTTTTCCGAAACCTGACAAAGTTATGGGAAGAGGACAGCTGTGGGAGTGAATCTGGGACTCAGAAAAGTGTACACCAGTGGGGAGTGAACCTGGGACTGGTTTTCGGCGGGTTTCGTAATAAAAAGCAATTACTTTTTACGAAACGCGACGACACCCGGCAATATCCGACCAAGTTGTGGGAGGTAGGCAGCAGCGTGTGTGTGTGTGTGTAGGGGGGGGGGGGGAGGGGATGAACCTGAGATTCAGGGAGGTGTACACCAGTGGGGAGTGAACCTGGGACTCTGGGTTTTGTAAAAAAGCAATAAAAAATGTGGGGGGGGGATTACTTTTTTACGATACCCGGCAATATGCGGCAAAGCGTGGGGAGTGAACCTGAGACTCAGTGAAGTATACACCAGTGGGGAGTGAACCTGAGACTATGGTTTTCGGCGGGCTTCAGCTAGTTTCATATAAAAGCAATTACTTTTTTACGAAACCCGATTAATCCTGGCAATATCCGAGAAAGTTATGAGTAGTAGGCAACAGTGGGGAGTGAACCTGAGATTCGTGGAAGTAAACACCAGTGAGGAGTGAACCTGGGACTGGGTTTCGGCGGGTTTTGTAAAAAAAAAAGCAATTACTTTTTGTTTACAAAATGCGCCAAATCCCAACAAAATGGGGCAAAGTTATGGAAAGTAGGCAAATAATGGGGAGTGAACCTGAGACTAAGGGAAGTGTACACCAGTGGGGAGTGAACCTGAGACTGGTTTTCAGCAGGTTTCAGCGAGTTTCATATAAAAGCAATTACTTTTTTACGAAACCCGACGAAACCTGGCAATATCCGAGAGAGTTATGGGAAGTAGGCAACAGTGGGGAGTGAACCTGAGATTCATGGAAGTGTACTCCAGTGGGGAGTGAACCCGAGAATCTGGTTTTCGGAGGGTTTCAGCGAGTTTCACATAAAAGCAATTACTTATTTACGAAACCCGGCAATATCCGACAGTTATTGAAAGTAGGCAAACAGTGGGGGGTGAACCTGAGACTCAGGGAAGTGTACACCAGTGGGGAGTGAACCTGAGACTCTGGTTTTCAGCGGGTTTCAGCGAGTTTCATATAAAAGCAATTACTCTTTTACGAAACCCGACGAAACCTGGCAATATCCGAGAAAGTTATGGGAAGTAGACAACAGTGGGGGGTGAACCTGAGATTCATGGAAGTGTACACCAGTGGGGAGTGAACCTGAGACTATGGTTTTCGGCGGGTTTCAGCGAGTTTCACATAAAAGCAATTACTTTTTTACGAAACCCGACAAAATATGGCAATATCCGACAAACTTATTGAAGCAGGCAACAGTGGGGGTGATCCTGAGATTCAGGGAAGTGTACACTTGTGGGGAGTGAACCTTGGACTCTGGATTTTGTAAAAAAAAGCAATACCAAGGGGGAGGGGGAATTACTTATTTACGAAACCCGCCAAAACCCGACAAAGTTATGGGAAGCAGGCAGCAGTGGGGAGTGAATCTGGGATTTGGACACTGATGAGGATTGAACCTGGGACTGCGAGAGGCTGATTCCAGTGGACAGTGAGCTCAGAATGTACTTTTATTTCGAAACCTACCGAAATTTTCAAAAGTTATGGGAGGTGGGCACCATTGGGCAATGAACCGGCACTCAGGGAAGTGCACACCGGTTGGGAGTGAACCTGGGACTGTGAGAAGAGGATATCAGTGGAAATGAACCTGGGACTAGGGGAGATGGATACCAGTGGGAAATGAAGCCGGACTATGGGAGATGGGTACCAGACGAGAATGAAGCAATTACTTTTTTACGAAATCCGCCAAAACCCGCCAAAAAACCATAGACTTAGGTTTACTCCCCAATAGTGTACACTTCCCTGAATCTCCTGTCCACTCCCCCACTGTTGCCTACTTTCTTTCCATAACTTTGTCGGATATTGTCGGGTTTCGTAAAAAAGTAATTGCTTTTTTTTTTTTTTTACGAAACCCAGCCCCAGGTTCACTCCCCAACGGTGTACACTTCCCTGAGTCCCAGGTTCACTCCCCACTGCTGCCTACTTCCCATAACTTTGTCGGGTATCGGCGTGTTTTGGCAGGTTTCGTAAAAAAAAGAAACACCCCTAACAATACCACGTGTATTCAGTAAATAGATGTCAATTGTAGTCTAATATTCAGTATCTATTTAAATTATTATTATTATTATTATTATTATTATTATTATTATTATTATTATTATTATTATTATTATTATTATTTTTATTATTATTATTATTATTATTATTATTATCATTATCACGTAAATTTTAATATAGTACGGCAATTAATTCACGGAAGTACATTGCTCAATGAAAAAATGCAGAAAGTCTGCCCACATATTTATAATGAATCGGGTTTGCCTTAGATGACAAAACAAACAAACAAACAAACAAACAACAACAAGAACAACAAACACAACAACAACAAATGAGACAAACAGGAAAAAAAAAAGCAAGATTTTAAAAAATAATGAACAATAGAAGAGCACATCAATGAAAAACAACAACGAGATGATAACACATAAAAGATATTCGTAATAAATCGATAACTGATTAAATCACTCCAACTACTTGATTAAAAAAAATAATCATCATAATCATAATAGTGATGATGACGATTACAACAACAATAATAATAATAGTAAGTAAGTAGAAATAATAATAATAATAATAATAATAATAATAATAATAATAATAATAATAATAATGATAATAATAATAATAATAATAATATAATAATAATAATAATAATAATAATAATAATAATAATAATAATAATAATAATAATAATAATAATAATAATAATAATAATAATAATAAAAGTACAATAGTATAATATCAACATTAAAGTATATTACAAGCAAATAAAATTATAAAAACAAAAGTTTAAAAAATATCAATAGACAGAAGGAATTAAAAAAATAATGGGGAAAAAAAAACAAGTTACCCCTACCGGGATTTGAACTCTCGAACCTTAAACTCAGAGTCAAACAGCTTATATCCACCAAGCCATGGTGTCACTGAACTCTTAGTGACATTTAATCATGTCTATTTAGACATTTAAAAATGGATTTGAATGCCACTCTTATTTTGATATTTTGAACTATGTTAATTGCATAAAAGCAGAAATTTAAAAAAAAATACGATCAAAATATTTTTACAGCTTTGATTCCGGCTGTCAGTTAGTGCATGTGTTCAATCTGGAAGTAGGTCAACAGTTTATTTCCATTCAACCGAGATTGTCGCACTTTTCACTCTCTCTATGAAAAAGAGTTCCTTATGGATACTGAATAGTGGCAAAGCACTATTCAGTATCTGATACTGAATAACCACTTCATATATATTATGTCTTATTTGATTTTCTACAGAAGACACATTAATTCGAAGACAACTATTGTCTCACGCATGTTAAATAATGTAGGTTGTATCTGAAAAGTATGACTAATGTCAAAGTCATGCGATTGATAACAAACGCAGCACAATAAGATAATGCACCGTTATCAACTTACGGAACTGACTCCCACCCCGTCCCCTCCTCCAATCAAGGAAGTCTTGGTTCATCATTATTTAACCTGAGAATCCAGGAGGCTTTGCACTCACCCTCTCTTTCGTGGATATTGATGAAGAATTACAAATTACTTTAATGTTAGGGTCAGACCCGGGTACTGATAATTAACCTATTCACGTAGTGGTGTCTAGTCATTCACTCTGCATAGCATTTCCGATTTCCTTCCCATTAGAAGTGACCTTGAACTTTCATGTTATTTGTTTAAAAATGTCAAAATGTGTTAGTTATTTAATGTGTATATCTATGACCTAGTCGAGTCTGTCCAGGTGACTCTGAGTAAAAGGAATGATGACGTGGTAATAATAATAATAATAATAATAATAATAATAATAATAATAATAATAATAATAATAATAATAATAATAATAATAATAATAATAATAATACTAATAATAATAATAATAATAATAATAGTAATAATAATAATAATAATAATAATAATAATAATGATAATGATATTATTAATAATAATAATAATAATAATAATAATAATGATGATGATGATGATGATGACGATGATGAAGATGATAATGATGTAAATGATGATGGTGATGACGACGACGACGACGATGATGACGACGACTACGATGATGATGATAATGAAAGTGGTAATAGTAAAATTAATAATTTTAATGATCATAATAATAATAATAATAATAATAATAATAATAATAATAATAATAATAATAATAATAATAATAATAATAATAATAATAATAATAATAATATTAATAATAATAAAAATAATAATAATAATAATAATAATAATAATAATAATAATAATAATAATAATAATAATAATAATAATAATAATAATAATAATAGTGAAATTGATGATGATGAGGATGATGATGATGAGGATGATGATGATGATGATGATGATGATGATGATGATGATGATGTGTAGTAAGCTTATGTAAAAAGGTTGCACAAGAGTTTTGGTGCAAAATGGTCAATTATTCCAGCAAATGGGTTTTGTGAGTTCACGATGCAGGTATATCAGTAAATCTTGGTCTGTGAATGATACGTTTGGGACAGTTTTACGTCCAAGTTAGTGGACTAGTTATCGTGTTAATCAATATTTCTTAATTGGTTTGGGGTTGTCTGTGCATGAGAAACTTACATTTATCAAAATAATATTATATCATAAAAGGCGGGGTTTAACACGTTTCAGGTTGAGTATGATTTATTTTTACTTTTAGGGGGCTGGTTTTAGACTGACATAGGGTGGTCAAAATCAGTAGGAGGTGTGGTTTGAAGGAATTGTGGGAATAGTTTACAATAGGGTATAAAACAGAGTGTTTCTGATTAAACCGGGATTCTAATTAACTTTGAGCTGCACATTTTTACTTTAACCATTTTATGCTCACCAACATTGATTGCATGTCTTATTTTTGGACTTAGTTTTTTTTCTGACATAAATTGTGTCAAGATGTAAGTTGAATAAAGCCAATGAACGGCCATTATACGATCATTAGCCTTTACATATTGTGCAACTACGCCACAGATGATGATGATGATGATGATGATGATGATGATGATGATGATGATGATGATGATGATGATGATGATGATGATGATGATGATGATGATGATGATGATGATGGTGGCGGTGGCGGTGACGGCGGCGGCGACGACGATAACGACGATGATGATGATGACGAGGACGATGATGACGACCATGATAATGCTGATGATGGTGGTGATGATAATGATAAGGATGATGATGGTGGTGATGATGATGATGATGATGATGATGATGATGATGATGATGATGATGATGATGAAATTTATAACAATATTATTAGCAACAAATCAACAGGATTCGTCTCGACTCTGAAGCTCTCGATCTCCTTACATTAGCAGCTCCATTTTTTGTGGCGATGGAAAGTACCTTGGCAACTTGTCTCTGTCTGCTCTAACCTCTTGGGTGGAAATTTAAGGCAAAAGGGAACCATTCCATTCCTTTGCTTGATATTCTCGTATACGAACTTAATTGTAGTCTTATACGATACGCACTAACTGCTTTGAATATCAATAAAAATGAGCCCGCTTAATTGTCTGTTAATGTGTTCACCAGCAATAGACGTGTCTATGCCATCCATGTATTATGGGTTGATAGTGAACTGATAGAAACTATATATACTTAAACGTTGAATCTCCCGTTTCTTGTTTCGTATTGATGTCTTTCTCACTTTTGTGTTTAGTGTGCTAAGTATGTGATAACCCCTCAAATCAATATCCCTTTGGAAACACTAGATTGTTTCAGCCATCTTTCTGGATTGTTCATCATACCAGTTCCTCATTTGGAAATGGATCGGCTATATTGTATCGGAGTTTATTGCATTAACCACTTTATAGAGACGCCAGATTTGGACATCAATGAATGACCAGAGGTTGACTAATTTAATAGATATCTATTTGTGTAGTATAGTGATTTCACATAAAATACCCATTGTGAATGTATGTGGATGGGATACTGGCGATTGGAAAATGGGGAACCGGCTGCCATCAGTTATTGAAAAGCTGGGCTGTCTCGGATCAGTAGTCGCCTTTCGATGATAGGAAATAGGACTGTCTGCCCCTCACACAACACCGCCGATTTATGATTACTGCCTAATTTTTGCCTCTTGATTTGTTGTCCTTATTTTACTTTATTTTGCTGTGATGAAATGTTATCTCTCATTAGATTTTCCAATGTGTCAAGAGGGTGTTTTTGCGCCAAAGTCATTTGTGACTATGGGGACTTGTAGGTCGATGGTTCGAGGGGATATTGTGATTATAACTGGGATGAATATTTAGACCGGCCTCAATAACTTTTTATTTTATTTCGGGAAGGCCAAGGATCAAAACGATTGTTTCGTGATATGTCAATTACATTTACCCTATGCATTTTCAACATTTTTCCTTCTGTTTTCTGTGTGAACCAGTCTTTTGTGTTTTGCATTTTCTGTAGCGTTTATCGTAAGCTCCGCAGATAAACTCTTAGGTCTGTACAAGGTTCTTCTACTTATCATTTTTATACTGTAGTTGATATGACTCTTAAGTGTCACAACCTCCTATAAACGTGAACAACAACAACAACATTATAAGTGCACGGTTATGATTGGCCAATCTTAAGGAAAACCTATGGTATGTTTGCCAACGTTCAGTTACAAAGAGATTTATCGTTGCCGCCAATACTAATAACCCATTTAAACGACTGATTCCCAAAAGGTTAGCAAGCAATCTACCGTGATGAGTACAACATGACAAAAAACTGCCCAGGGCTTCTAGAAAACTCTTAACTCATCTAATATAGATGACTATCGTATTTCGTCAAGAGAACAGCAGTTCATGAATATTTATGGAATTATCGCTGGGAGATCTGTTCTAAAGGAGGAGTACCTCTTTTTATCTTAACGCATCGAGACACACACTCACACTCACACACACACACACACACGAGTGTGTGTGTGTGTGTGTGTGTGTGTGCTAAGAGAGAGAGAGAGAGAGAGAGAGAGAGAGAGAGAGAGAGAGAGAGAGAGAGAGAGGATATTTTTTTTACATCATCATCACATCATTATCATCGTCGTCGTCGCCGATGTTGTTATTGTTGTTATTATTATTATTATTATTATTATTATTATTATTATTATTATTATTATTATTATTATTATTATTATTATTATCATCATCATCATCATCATCATCATCATCATCATCATCATCATCATCATCATCATCATCATCATCATCAGTTTTATATTATTATTGTTGTTTGTGTTGAATTAATTAGTCCGATTAGATCCTATAATACTAAAAAGCATATTAATTTTTATATTGAAATAATGAATGCCTTTAATTGTGTCCTGCAGGCACATGCGAACTCAGCCATCGCCCAAGGCATTCATTTCACACCAGGACATCTACACGATCATTTATTACCATATTATTTTATACAGTCGACTACCGATAAATCGATACTAGCCCCTGATTTCAGTTGGCGCAAATTGGTGTTGAAATTACTTATCCGCATGCGCCATTCAGAGTATTAGTTATGTATTGATGTCCTTATTATTTTTTTTTATCTTCGCTGAAGAAGGGTTTTGAGCTTGAAACATTCCGTGTTGGGTAATTTGTTCTTTTTTGAAGCTGCTATATTCATTTTTGTTTATTACATTGAAAGTCTTAGAATCTTGCGTTTACTGAGCGAGAATCGGAGATTTTAAGAGCAGCTAAACCTACCCATACCAAGCACTCGACGTCCTCTGTCGTTTTTTTTTTTCGAGCTTGGTATGGGTAGGTCTAGCGGCTCTTCTCGTTACTCTTAGTATTTTGTCCGTACCCGACGTCTTTATCCGGAAGAGGGCAGAGGACGGCAGTGCCGGGTCGTCGGAGTCCGTCTCCAGTGTGGGCGAGCCCGAATAGAGTGTCAATGTGTGAGAACCACTTACAGAATAAAATTAAAGTGTCAAACCTTATGAAATGTGGCTTATTTAACTCAAATCAGTATGTATTAAAAAGACAACTCTGGTTTTTGAACACATTTTGGACAACGACTTTGACATATTATTAATAAGAGAGACATGGCTAAAAAAGGAAAATTGTGATTACATCATTAGTAAAAATAAAACCTGCTGGGTACAATGTGATCAAGAAAAGCCGAAAAGGTCGACAAGGTGGTGGGTTAGTGATAGTTCACAAGGAAAATATTCCTTACAGAAAATAAAAGTAACAACTAAGCCAACGACCTTCGAAACCATCTAATGTCAACTAAAAGACTAAAACATGAAACTTAATTTTTCTCTTATTTATCGCCTGACACTAACACCATCTAACAAAAACCAAACAAGACAGTTTTTGAGAGACTTTGAACAGTATTTAACCGATTTGTCAACAAAAGACAATCTTTACATCTTAGGGCTAACCTACACCGGAGACTGACTCCGACGACCCGGACTGCCGTCCTCTGCCGTTTTCCGAATAAAGATGTCGGACAGGGACAAAATACTAAAAATAAAGAGAAGAACCGCTAGACCTACCCATACTAAGCTCGAAAAAAAAAAAAATCGGGACCTTTTGTCTCGGTCATCATCTCTTCGCAGATGATACAAAGCTATACAATCCCATTTCACCAAAAAAAAAAAAAAAAAAAAAAAAAAACATCGAAGAAACAAAAGAGCGACTCGCAGCATGTCTAGATAACGTTAAAGCATAGATGACAAACAAGCTTAAATTCAACGAGGACAAAATTGGGCTTATTGTATTCATAAAGATGGGAAAGGATATACTAATTGATCAACTGTCCTTCGGCGAATCTGTTATTAAAAATTCCAATATCGTTCGAAACCTCGGTTTCTATTTTGACACTTCAAATATCGATCGATTTATATGACCCTCGTCCTTCCACTCCTTGCGTTAAAATTTTGATCATTGATATTTGAAGGACGAGTTTTCTGGCCAACTTTTAAACATGTGCAGTTACCTGGTTAATCACTGATGTAACGCTAGACCAAAGTCTGGGATCATTCTCATCTATCCTGTCACGGCCGCCTCACATCACATGCCTTTTTGTTTATATACCATGCAGTGTATCGACGAGCCTCTGTTACTGGCAAAATAAATTTTAATTTTTACCCGAGATGGGATGATATTACGAATGAGCTCCTATCACGCACGCTTTCTCTTTGACTTGGAATGAGTTCGATAAAAAAGCTTTCAAAATAAACTTAAATAACAGATTCCAAAATTAGCATGCATTCAACTTTTAACGCAAGGAGTGGAAGGACTTTAAAAAAAAAAACAAAAAACAAAACAAAACAAAAACAACAACATTAAAATATTTTTGAAATGTATCCATTCAACAAAACAATTTGAACCTCACCCCCCCCCCCCCCCCCCCCCCCCCGGAAAATATAGATATCGAACGCGCAGTAGGCCGTTTTGAAATGGACGTCGAACAAGCCATTGGTACTGTATCAAATTTAAATATGGTTACTCATAGCCTGTTTGTGGATAAACATTATGAATGACCTTGAACATAGAGAGATCCATAGACCACCTGTTGACTCAAATGATTATTTATGAACCCTGATAGGGCATAATGATCGGTCATTTGATGTTGGGAATCGCCGTCTGGCGTTCTCAGATTAATTTGCGCGCACCTACAGTCTTTCTTACTTTTGATCGCTGATGACTCAATAGATTCGAATACTGATTAAGATAGGCGAATTCCTGTCCGTAATAGCCTTTATTTCTAAGGTACATATTATATTTGATTACATTGGCAATTGCCTCAAATAAACCGTTAATTGAATGTCAACTTGTCGATAAGGTAGGTTGACAACATATCGGAGAAGGAAGGGAGAAAGGGGGGGGGGGTGGCATAGCGAGGTATGACATTATAAGTTAGTTTATTTTGTCAGATTTTATAAGACAAGTAGAAGTGTTGGAATGATTTGTTCCAATGACCTTGGACACATAGAAACGACTGTGTCTCTAAATTGCCCTTGCTATTTCTGATAAAATCCCTCATCCCCCTCCATTGTACACACTAGTCTACTTGTTAAAATTATGTTAGCGCTATACTGAAATTCTTAGTTTATGCATTATTACTTAACACCTGGAAAAAGACAATAATAGCAGCTAAGCAGGCCCATTATAGTGACAAGTTTAAAAATACAAAATCCTTAAAACAACTGTTCTCAACATGTGGTGAAATTCTAGGAAATACAAGACAATCAGCTCTACCCTCTTTGCACAATGATGCCAAGTTACCTAAAATGTTCGCTTTTTATTTTACTCAGAAAATCGACACAATTCGAAATGACTTAGACAGATTAACAGTCTTTCGATGGTGACACTTTGAATTATTTTCAGCCAGTCTCAGAAACAAATTTATAAAGAATCTAATTATGAAGGCCCGAAATAAATTTAGTGAGCTTATTCCATCAATAACTGAAATAATTAATCTGTTTTTAATGCAAACTGGTATCGTCCCCTCTTGTTTTAAGACAGCTCTCATTACCCCACTTTTAAAGAAACCCTCTTTAGACCATAATGATTTAAAAAACTACAGACCCGTTTCAAATCTTCCCTTTATTAAAAAAATCCATAAAATAGTTATTCATATTTACATTTAAAATTGCATGATCTTTCTGAGCCATTCCAATCAGCTTATAGGGAAAACCATAGCATCGAGATAACACTATTGATGTAGTAAATAATTTGATTTTAAATGCTGACAAAAGTGAGGTGAACATTTTATGTATGCTGGGCTAATCGGTTGCATTTGACACGATTGACCATAACCTGTTTAATCGACTCGAACGTCTTTTTGGTATCAAGGCATTGGCGCTTAAATGGTTCGAATTTTCTTTAACGAATCGTCGACAGATTGTTGTGGTTAAAAGTGCCAAATCATCTGATCAACCTCTGAAATTTGGTGTGCCACAGGGATCATTATTGGGTCCAGTTCTTTTTATAATGTACATGAAACCCCTTGGATCTATTATTTATGATTTTAATCTAAATTACCAATTTTATGCAGACGATAGTCAAATCTTTATGTCGGCAACCTACGACCATTTACATCTTTAAATCTTGCTTTGTTAAATTGAAAACTTGGATGGAATTGAACAGACTAAAACTCAACGATAGTAAAATTGAATTAATATATAACGCCAGCCCAGCAATTCTTTAAAATGTAGAGTGACAATCAATCGTTTTAGGAAATAGTGTAATTGAAACTGCTAATGTTGTTCGAATTTTGGGTGTATTTATTGATTCAGATTTGTCTTTTACCAGCCAAGTAAATCATATCGTCAGGTTAATGTATATGGAAATGAGACGAATACATAGTATTAGACGACATCTCATACAAGAGACATCTCGGCCTTGTTAGTTAATTCTCTTATCCTGTCAAAGCTAGCTTATTGCAATTCTCTCCTCTCTTCTATAAATAAAGACAAACCAAAATCCCTTCAGGTAGCCCAGAACGATGCTGCCAGGCTTATTTATAGAAAGAGAAGAAATCTATCTGCATCGGTTTTGCTAAGAGAACTCCACTGGTTTCCCATTGAGAAACGTATAGAATATAAGATCTGTACTATTGTTTTTAAATCACTGCACTCTGATTGTTCTGGATACATTAATGACAATCCCAGTCAGAAATCCGAGATCAAAGTCTGATAATCACTTTCTTGTGAAGCCAAAAATGACTCGCAAAATTGGCGAGCATGCGTTTGAATATTCGGCACCCCGTATCGGGAACTCCCTTTCAAGATATATCAGAGACAGTAATGATGTAGAATTCTTTTAAAAACATCTTAAAATGTTTCTTTTTAATATGTATTACTGTAGAATTTTATTGGTTTGTCTCATACTGCATGTTTGAGTGGTTGTATGTTTGAGTAAAAGTTGTCACGTTACTGTTAAGCGTTTTGAGCTTGTTGAGAGACTGAGTAAGGCGCTATATAAAAACCATATATTATTATTATTATTATTATTATTATTACATCTCTCTTTTAACTTGTCCTATATTTCATTGACATAAAAATAATAATTAATTAATGCGTCCATAATATTTCATACTCAATGATAATACTCGTTCATATATGTAATTTAGTGTGTGTTTGTTTGTTGTCAAATGGTGTTGTGTGTGTCTGTGTGTATGTATGTATGTGTGTGTGTATAATATTTGAATTACTATTGACTCCTACAGATCTGTTTCACGCCTTTTACTTTTTGAAACAGATCTGTAGGAGTAAATAGTAATTCTCTATAAATATTTACCGCTCGTTTAATATTAAAGTCGGGCACTTTTATTTGTGGGTGTGTGTGTGTGTGTGTGTGTGTGTGTGTGTGTGTGTGTGTGTGTGTGGTGTCGACAAGAAATCCTCATCCCAATGTGAACATTATTAGAAAGCTGATCGATTGATTGTCGGCTGTTTCACAATAATAAATATCTAACGGATATGATATGCGTACACTTAATGATTTACCAGATACTGAGATAATCATATGTAAGGACATGCCATATTATTAATCTGTATGGATACCCGATACAGATGTGGGCCAGACTACGTTTTAAATTAGCTTATCTATGATGGTAATTGAGACACAGTCGTGAATAATAGACATATGCGCCCACATTAATACGGCGGCTATGTGGTCTAGTGGTATGACACTCGCTTTCGGATCGGAAGGTCCTGGGTTCGAGCCTCGGGCATAGTTGAGTCCTTGGAATAGGCTCTTTACTCACATTTTCTCACCGTACTCAGGTCTAAAATGAGTGCCTGGCCGTTAACAGCGTTGTCTTTGTCCGAAAATTGTAATATTGCCTAACAGGCGTTATGTCCCGTCCTACATGTTAAATGTTGCTGTTGACCAGGGACCCCTTGTAAAGCGCTTTGAGCACGTTTAGTGGATATTGCGCTATATAAAAGCATTTTAGAAAATACACATACAAACACACACACATACACACACACACACTTATCTTTACATGTTTAAGCAAACAATAAAAAGAACCCAACAAAAACTAATGAATAAATAAATAAACCATAAACGAAAGTGTAAAATGAGCACGCGGGCAATCTCGGTGATAGTATGCGATTGGCTAAGAAACTCACAACATTGCCATCCGGAAGTGTAACGGACCAACACACAAAACTATGTGTAATCTTGAACGTTTATAGTCTGGTTAATATAGTTTTGTGAGAATTACTCGTAAACGCAGATGGCAAAAAGCAATAACAAAGACATGAGTGACGTCAACTTCATACTAATCCCGTATTATGATTGACCAAACACCTACTGGATAGCATTTGATAATTTTCGTACCCCCCCCCCCTCTCTCTCTCTCTCTCTCTCTCTCTCTCTCTCTCTCTCTCTCTCTCTCTCTCTCTCTCTCTCTCTCTCCTTCCTTTGTGAGAGAGGAATGATGTATACATGAATTTAATGTAAGAGAAGAGGTCCGTATTGATGGTATGGGTTTAGGTAAAATACTAAAATGCTGACCGCCAGATGAAACCTGTTCAACACACAAAGCTGTGTGTGGCCCTAAAAGTTTATGGTCTGATTTATATATTTTAGTGAGAACGTATCACTCAACCCGGGGTCCAATATTGATAACAAAGAGCTGAGTGAAGTCGACCGTTCCTTTTTAACATTACGTTCCTTCTATTGATGCTCAGCGGCGAGTTAAAACACTCACAATATCCGCCGGCCGGATATAACTTACCAACATTCGAAACTATTAGTAGGGTCCCCGAGGCCATTGATGTTTCGGATCCGTGTAAAAGTTTTATATTTCTTTATAGGCCAAATACGCAGACAAAAAACAACAACATTTTTGTCCGATTGGAACTTGGATCTGATCTTTCGGGGGTCGCATAGAGGTCAAACAAGGTGAAATTATGATTAAATTCAGAACTCCCATAATAGCAAGTATTTGATAACTTGCAAATAGCCAAAACTGATAGGATTCAAATATATCACCTAAGAAAAACTGTTTAAATTCATACATGATTTCAACGAGTTATTGCCCGTTATTTACGTCTTCTTTCTAAAAAGAGCACGATTTTCCGGAATACCACTTAAAATGTTAAGAAAATTATGACTTGTAAAGAGAACAAATAACAGCTCATACAGAGAATAACATTATTTCCAAACTGCAAATAAATCGGATCATGGTTAATGGAGTTATCGCCCATTTAATTCTGTTACTAAAAATATAACTAGGAAATCTATAGCACTCTAAGAACAAAAAAAAAAAAACGTTGGTTATGTGTCTTTAGGCTCTGTACAAAAAATCATAGCTCTATATAAAAATTCATATGAATATGAATTATCGTCCTTTTTCACATATGCTATAAACCGGAATACACAAATCGTAGGTATCTCGTCTCAATTAAAAAGAGCCATGCACTTGTTCAGATTTTTACTGCAGCAAGTCTCTTCTTGTGAAATGCCTCGAAAACTGTTAACAAAACAAAATATTAGTAGACAACAAGTGGAAGCTTCGTGCATAAAGCGGGACATCCGATTAATATGGAAGACAGCTTTGGCTTCAAGCAGCGTGGTTAAAACATGAATCAGTCTAGCATTATCTTCTTTCCATTTGCATTTTTTGGATTTGGTAAGACATCAATGACTCCAAATACTCGCTTGAAAGACACTCCTTTCAAAATGCTGATACAGAACATCACTTGTTGGAATGATTTTATCAACGTCACCCGTTTTGTGGATGGAAATGTTCATCCTTACGAGATCAATATTGTATTCAGGGGCTTCACCTTTGTGTAGTTGACAGTAGTTGGCATACAAATAGTCACATAGAGACTTTGAGATATCTGTAATGGAGCATCCACGATCTTTGGCAATTCATGAATAATAGGAGACAGTGGGGCTTTCGTAAGGATGTTATAACGTGAACCTCACCTCACCTCACATCATTCTCCTGTGAGGAGTGGTCGTAGATGAGACATGAGAGATGATAACAGTAAGGGTCATCCATCAAGATCTGTCGTCAGATTACCTCATTAGTTGTTGGGATGTCCATCCTTGTCCATTCCTTTACACAATTCACCTAGCACCTTGTTTGCCGTATTCTCCTTCTGCCTCCCTCCAAGAATTACATCATGGTTTTTGCCAATGTCTCATGGCGAGAAACATGACTAAACCAAGATAACTAACGACCGCTTCCCTTTAAACTTGAAAGCAGATGTGATGACAAAACCCGTAAATGCATGAAACAATACAAGAAATTTACAAGTCTCTTGGCCAATATTTGTGGCAATGCTGTTCAGATTAATTACTTTCTTTGACATTTTAAAAGATTTAATGCAAATATTTTGCTGCAGGATTTGCTGCAATGATATAATATGATAAGCTACGAGGATCACAATAACATCAATATCTCGGGGTTAAAGTCTGAATGATTGTGTTTGAAGGCCTTGCAAAATATGGACCACCAATATGGGGTGTCTCCTTCGTGGTTGCATTGTCCCACAGAAATCCCATTACAAAGATGCTTGCCAATTGTCATATACAGTCCTTTTTCCTCTTTGACTGTTTCCACCACAATCATGCAAGACAGGTATTTGAAGATATTTTTTTCAGTTTTTTTTTGGTCTGCATTCATCAAAATAAAATGTTGCCAGTCTCTTGAATGTTTGACCAAATCAATCACACGTTGCCGACTGCTATGACCTCGGTTTTTTTTCCTGCTTTCCTTTAGAGACAGAAGGATATAAGGGTCCCAACCAGCATCTACTCTAGGTGCTAGATTCAGTCATGTAAGATTCTTGATAAAGCACTTTTCCTCAGAAATTTTGTCAAATATGTTTTTCCTTAGTTGTTTTTTTCTGATACACAATAAAGTAAAAAGAAATCATATTGGAGACACTGACTCTAATCCACCACCCATTTAAGGAGATCCGACTATGTGTATCCATAGGATAATCCTCGAGATGATAAAACAGGTGGAAAGGTTGATGATGCATACCTAAATATTCTTTTAGATCAACGCTCAAGTTTATCCAAAATATAAGACGTTTTCCCAAAGGAACTCTCCTTGTTGCTTACAATGTTCTGTTCTACTTTTCGGTTACATTGGGGTCTTTTTTAAACCCCCTTTTCGTGATATGGCTGTTCTCAATGGGCACATTACTCGATCTGTAGTATTAATCTTAAAAGGATGCTAAGTCTGTCAAAAATTGTTAGTTTTACTTATTACTTTACACGCTTGTGATTGACATCCATATAAGTAAATTTTATTCTTTGATTAGGATTAAATAAAGCGTGATACGCAAGATATTCTTTCAAAAAAGAATATTAATACTCACATATAAATCAAATCAAGGGCAATAGCTCAAAAAAGTTTTCTTTTCCTTTTCTAAAATGTTTAAAATTATGGTTCGAAAATGGCGTCACTCAACTGTTTAGTATTGTTTTAGCCAGCCATTTTTATAAGTAGTTCTCACTAAATTGTAACAATCAGACCATAAGCGTTTAAAGCTGCACATAGTTTGTGTGTTGGTACGTGAAATCTGGCTGGCAGATTTTTGTGAACGCAATGCAATGATGGGGATGATCTAAATTAAATTTCCATGTGCTCGAGGTTATTGGTCACATTGTAAAATGTGCCCAAAGTGACCCTCATAGTGAAAAGTGTTCACAGCTTTTGAAATATCTAACATCGCGATTGGACATTTTGTTCAACTTTCATAAACAACGCAGCGTGTTTACATGTGTAACACATCATGTGATTGATGAATTGGAGACAAAAAGCTGAATCGAGATCCTCGGCATTGTATCCGCTTACTTGTTTCTTGTTTAAAATGCCGTCGTCAATCTTAGGGATCGAAGAAACTTGATTTTAAAATACAGGTTGTCCCATATGTCTGGCACCAACAACAAATCGTATTTATTCTGAAACTGATGAAGATATCATCATGAAATGTGTTACAGTTCATCAAGAAGTTTTTATTTTTTCCCGCTTTTAATGACGGCAGTTGAATCAGCAAAAAAAAAATACTCAAAAACACTTTGAGAGAACTTGAACGACGTCAAAGTACTGATCACACGAAATAGTGGACACGTTGAAAATAATTAAAGATGTGTATTCATTAAAAAATATTGTGAAAAATATGTTGCCATGTTTCGAGTTCTGGTCTGCGTTAAACAAAACTTGAATATATCTTTTTATTTTCTCTATCATTCTGTGCTTTGCTGGGCTGTCTATTTCTCCGTAAACTATTTTCTTATTGGTTCCAAACTTCTGGGACACCCTGTATTATAAAATCGACTTGCAAAAATTTCGACGTCTTGCATCAGAAGGATAACGCTGTTAACGAACTGGTTAGTTTTCAAAGCAGAGTGCATTCTGGATTTTCCCTGTAGACGACACGCACACACACACACAAACACACACACACACACACACACACACACACACTCGCGCGCGCGAAAAGACTTATTCTTTCTTTTATTAATATCGATAGTGTGCGATTGGCTAAGAAGCTCACAACATTACCACCCGGAAGTAAAACAAACCAACACACAAAACTGTGCAATCATGAACGTTTATAGGCAGGTTAATACCGTTTAGTGAGAATTACTCATAAACGCGGATGGCAAAAAATAAAAACAAAGACCTGAGTGACGTCAACTTCGAACTATCTATAGATATTAGCTTTGTGCGTTTCTCAGGCGCGGATTATTAGACGAACGATTGTACCAGCACGATTGGCGCTATCGATAGCGAGGCGCCTCTTCATACCCGAGTCACGTCTAAATTATGTTAATATCGTGCGTTTTCGAACTACTCGGTCGAAACGTTTTTTATCATGACCTTCATTTGGCCATATGGCACGCTCACAATATCTTGACATTGTTTTAGCACACAACACCTTACTTAAGTTGAACCATTGGTTAAATACCGTTGAAATGTCCATTTGATAGAAATTAAACTCTCGTTGTCAGACGTTTATAGATGTGAGATAAGGATTATCCCATGGGGTCTGCGGACTAAGAATATCTGTTTTAGATTATATTGGTATGATTTACTTCATCAATTTTAATTTAATTAATGGAATGGCTAGCCAGAAACGTATGACGTCAAGGATATATATATATATATATATATATATATATATATATATATATATATATATATATATATATATATATAAAGTGTCGCCATTAATTCTTAATTCTTTATTTATACATTTTATGCATATAATACATATAAATTCAATTCAAACTATAGGTCATAAAGATTACATTATTAACTTTATAAAATTTATACACACACACACACACACACGCACACACACACATATATATATATATATATATATATATACCAACTGAAGACGTGAACGAAAGCCACAGAAACATATGTTTTGGCCACATATAAGTGAGTGATACAATTTATATTTTATATAATAATAAATTGAGCTTTATATAGCGCGATATCCACTAAATGTGCTCAAAGCGCTTTACAAGGGATCCCTGGTCAACAGCAACATTTAACATGTAGGACGGGACATGCTGCCTGTTAGGCGATATTACAATTTTTCGGACAAAGACAACGCTGTTAACGGCCATGTACTCATTTTACACCTGAATACTGTGAGAGAAAGTGAGTAAAGAGCCTTTTCCAAGGACTCAACTATGCGCCGAGCGCGAGGCTCGAACCCAGGACCTTCCGATCCGAAAGCTAGTGTCATACCACAAGACCACATAGCCGCATATATATATATATATATATATATATATATATATATATATATATATATATATATATATATATATATATATATATATATATATATATATATATATATATATATATATATTATAATATATATATATATATATATATATATATATATATATCAAGGAGGGCTTTAGAAAGGAGGCTCGCCTTGGATTTTCAGCCCCCGCTAGTGGGGGCCATTGGTTGGATAACGATTTCAAGCAAAACTACCGCTTTTCTGCCTTGATACAATTTCCTTGAATGCGCAATAATTGATTCTGTTCTTATAATTTCGGTACTTTATAATAAATTGGTAAATTGGCGACCATAAGTTTTAAATAATATTATTTCTTTTGTCTTGAATGATATGAAAATATACAAAAAGGTAGTGAACTATCCAAAATTTCACAGGAAAGTATGAACTATTTTTCTATGACGCCCTCTTACAAACTGAGTGATTGGGTTTGTTATCTTTTTTGAAATCGAAAGTACGAATCTGATTTCAATACCTTTTAATAACTATGGCTAATTTATCGAACCAGAATCTTTGAAAAGTGGTAAGTACCAATAATAGTTGCTTAATAATTATTTAAGACATGTTTAGAATTATCAACTGTAGTTCCTGCAGACGATAGTTGGGCCCATTGTCGTGTTGTTCTGTCGAGTCGCACAGATAATCAGAATCAGACTCCTCCTGATTCGGAATCCGAATCGGATTAAATTTAAATTACTGTTCCTTATTTTATTATGAATTATGGCCTGCGGCTTTATATTTATATATTTTTTCTATATGGTTAACTGACAAATATTGACTTTATTGTTTTAGTCTAGTGTATAAGTCTAGAGGGCCCCTTGCTCGTCACGTCAACTTCACAACTTTATCTTGAACTTGAACAGTCCTTTCTAATTCTATTTCTACTCTATCTAGAACTTCTATCTAGTAGAAGTTGCTAGTTAGTGGGTCTGATATTACCATATCATATTCATATATGATGGAACTTGGACTCTGACTCTGAATATATAGTTATGCCCATTACATGGATCTGTGTTGCTGATATGACTGTCAATCGTATGGGACTAGTAACTAAGACTCTTAATATATAGTTTTGCCTCAGTGATCTGAGATGTTACTGTTGTTACAGTTACACTCACTCACTCTATTACTATTATCTCTGTGACTATGGAAAGGAATTATGGATCTGATCTACTCCATTGACTGAAAGGAATGAACTAGTAGTCTGAATATATAGTTTTGTCTCATTGATCTAAGATGAGACTCTATTAAACAACTCTATGACTATGGAAGGGAACTATGGATCTGATTCTGATGCTACTCATTGACTGTACTCTAAGGAATGAACTATAGTAGTCAGATGTTTTATGAATGGTGCATGTTTTTCTAGTTTTTTTAAGATGTCCCTCTATCAGAAGTTGCAAAACTTTGTGTCAACCTCCGAATCAATTTCTCTTAACTGAATAAAGATGTTGGCCCATATTGAATTGTGATGCCATATCACAAAAAAAGATTTCTTCTTCACAACCTATAAAAAGCCACTTTAAAACCGCTGTCATACAATTAGAGATTTTACACTGCTAAATATTTAAACAGTTTCGCACCACAAAGTAAGAGATGACTTCATCGTTTTTCAAAAAAATCTTGTGACACAGTAGTTCCGGCTAGTGGTTATGAGTTCACATCATACTATTACAAAAATTACTATTTTCCGAATAAAAGCAAAACACATTAACATAAAGTAACAACTTATGTAGTTTGCATCCAATTTTGACTTTATAATTTATTGCTTTTTATTTACATCACGTCGCAATTACCGAAGACTGATATGAATCTCTAGTTTTAACTTATTTGAACTAGTGATTAAATACTCAAAATTGTCAAATTAACATTGAATGTTTATATTTAACTTTGAAAAATTGTATCTATGCATGACCGATTCACACAGCATTTAAAGTTTTCTTTTAAACCTATAAGCTCTTAAACAATACGATATGATACAGAATCTCTATCGGTTCCTTTCTCGTAAAGCTGCGAAAAGAAGTCTACTTGTATCTATCGATAAGCCATTAAAGAGGACATCTATGGAATTGGAATTTCACAATCAACTCTGAGTTTTGCATGTTATTGTTGTTACGTTGTTGTTGAACACAAGCCCATTTTGTGGAAACACTGTATCATAAATTGATGAATTTCTACTTTTGACTGGTCTACATTAAATTTATGTAATCCTCTTTGGCATAAATACCAAGCTATTCCTCAAAACTTTGAACTCAAAATAATGTTGGAAGTGCGTAATGTTCACTTTTATTTGTATTCATCAAACACGTATATTGATTGTTATAAAATGTAAACTTGTCTGTCGTTCCTTCATATTCAGATTCTGTACGAACATCATATAAGTTTCAATTAACTGAACATTCCATTTTAACAAATTCTTTCAAAATGGATAAGCGGAAAATCATAATTTCGACACTATAAATCCTTTTTTAGTTCAGATCCTCACCCGTTATCGATTTTAATATAGCTGTAATAAGCGAAATACTTTCCTATTGTTTTTTTTTAAAGTCGTGATAAAACATTTTTATTACGACAAAATTATCCAGAGTTTCATACAAATTTTTGCAGCTGTACATCGTGAACAGCTAGCTGAGAAAAAGAAGAAAAAGACGCGCCCCTTATTAAAAATCAGACTATTGTACTCTGAATATATATTGATCTGATATGTTACTTTATTAATTAACTCTATGAATATGGAATGGAATGGAACTATGAATTTGATGCTACTCCATTGACTATATTGAATGAACCAGTACTCTGAATGTTTTCCTCACATGAACTTTTGCCTCTTGTGGGTCTGATGTTCATGGACGTGATTTGTTAGCAAATTCAAGATGGGGAAAATTGTGGTGTTGCGAATTACAATGGTAACTACAATAAAGCCAACAAATGTTGTGTGTTCAGATTGCCTATAAAGAGGAACCAGACCGGTAAACATGGTTAAACAAATCCCTCCTCGTGATGATATTGAGCCACATCCGACAAAATTTGTTATTTGTGAAAGACATTGGTCTGCAGGTGTTCCAATGAAAATTCTACCTGGCAGACCGATCATCCCTTATAGGGATGAAATAGTGTTCAAAAAATTAATAAATTCGAGAGATCCTAATTACAACTACTATGTAGTGCATCCCTTAGTAGATATTTCGGTATTCATATTTTTCTTAGGATCATCCTCCGCAGATTACCTCCCTTTGTTGATATTGTACATCTCCTTTCCCCTTCATCTAATTGTTCATCCTCTTCCTCATCCTCATAATCACATTACATGTACATTCATTAATCAAGCTTCTAAAGAAATCATCCTGAATCAATCACTATAAGGTCAGTTTTTAGAATATCTAACTACTCATCCTTTCCGTTTCTTGGCTACTCCTATTCACTGCTGATAATAATAATCATTAAATATTTTTTTGGACCCAGAATTCACAATCACTCTCTAAAAAGGTAGATCTTGCCATATAATGCCCCTGCTGTTATTTTGGTGTAAATTTTCTATATTTTTTTGTTGGCCCCCACTAGCGTTGCCTGAAGATTTCATATGATTGTCCTTTCAGTATAGTTGTCCTTGATATATATATATATATATAGTCCATGAGCCACATTTCACCCCCCTCAACCCCCCAAAGGACATTTATACATTATGTTTTGCAGAGAGAGGACTCCCTAGGCTATACAAATACGGTTGTCTCCATCTCAAAGAGTGGTCACAATAAAATTTTACAGCCATAAAAAAGTACCTACTCAAAATATAAGATTATTTCCCTTTAAAATTTATTTCACGAATTGTATTGCTGTTATGTCAACCACACCGACCAGCAGTCTGAGTTTGGGAATCATATTTTCCTCATTCAAAAGAAAAAAATTGAAAGAAAAGCCAGTTGAATGTGAGAATTCACTGAGTTACCTCCCTTCATATTAATAGAATTTATCTTTTTCTTCAGCAAAATCTTTTCATCCATACCCCTCTTCCTTTTTCAACCTCTTTAAGTCCTTGTCTTGATTTTTCTTTCTTATTACCCCACACTCTCATTTATCTCTCACTTTTGTCATGAATGGCTTGGACAGATTATCATCATCCATCGTGCCATTTACTCTTGAGCACGTTGCCAGTCAGCTGTCTCCATGTATCTCTGCGGTGCGCGCGAAATCTGCGTTAATTTTATAATCACTCTTGGCCATTCTTAGGTTATTTAAATATGTTATTCTTTTTCTTCCTCAAGCTCTCTTTCCTTCGATCATCCTAGATGTTACCAACTTTTGTTATGTCCCAGAAACCGTAACTGCCTCTTTCTGATGGTGTCTATCAATATTCTTCCCTATCTCACCTTCGCCAACACTTCCTCATTCGTATACTTGTCTGTCCATGATAACCTCAACACTCTTCTATACATCTATTTGAACCAATTATCCTTTGTCTTACCTTTTCTTGGTTGCTTTAATTGTAATTCTAGAACTTTTTGACTGTTTTCCGCAATGCTCGTTTCCAACTGAAGGACACCGGAATAAGAAATGCAGTGGCCTAGCCTGTTCGGTAATGTTATGAGTTGTGAGCTTCCACTGAGATGATGACCGACATTCCAAGAAGGGGGTGTTTTGGCTGCTGCCATGCTCCTTTAGTTACAGAATAACAAATGTCCTGGACCATAGATTGTATTTTGCGTTCATATGATGGGGATACATCCTTTGATTTCGTTGGGGTTAGTAACTTTTGTTGCAGGAACTTAATGAGATACTCTGGAACGCGAGACGAATGTAGGTATTCACTCGTAGGAGGCCATGGTGTCTCTATGCACTCCTGATATCTGTCAAGAATCTTACTTCGTAGAAGAAAGGTAGTGTTTTCAAGTGTTCTTAAATATGATGCTGATGACTTGATAGCAAATTCAACTGCTGTGGTGTGGATATTTCTTCCGAATATAATATTTCTGATCGATATTTAGGCTGAAAAATATTCACACAGGTACCAAATTGCTTTATGATCTTTTCTTTTAGCTTTTGATTTGAATAACTTGGATTGTAGAAAAGTGGGAATTTTTCTTTCAGTTGAATATGTAATTTTACTTCAGTTATCCTTGTGATAATGGCATTAAAGTAATTTCCTGCTCAATATGATTCTATTATACCGATAAACTTAATGCTTTTTGATGGGCTTGTTGTGCAGCTTTAGTTTCATTCGGGACATCTGTTTCTTTGCTGCAACACAGTTTTTTGATAAGTATTTTCTACATTCTTCATGGTAATGATCTTCTTTTGGCACCAATACCTATCGGGTAACTTTTCACAAAATACATTCATCTTCCTTCAAAATTGCAGATTGTTTGATGCTATCCTTTGCTGTCCTTGTTACGCATTTAACTAGCCTATCCGTTTAGATATTCCTTTACTCTTGAGTACAATCCATTTCATTCCCTTCACACATATAAAGCATTTGTTAGACGGAAATAAAACTCCCTGTCGACAGGTGGGCGTTTATAGAAATAACATCAATGTCAGAGTTGTCAAAGCCTATTTTTCTCTTTACAAGATAAATTGATATAGATGAATCTTTGATAGCATTTTCTGTGAAAACCGTGCGTTGTGTAGTTAGGTTCAATTGGAACATTATCACAAATGTGGTCAAAACATGATACAGAGCTGCTGGCGAGATGTTTTTGTTGAATTGTTTGCTTTATTTTTGCCCAAGATGCTTCTGTTAATGGTTTTATATCAATTTTAGAGCTTACTGAAATGTCGTGAATGATACAGTTTCTTCTCTTCTTGTTCTTCTTTGTGGCGATTGTTTTCTATTTTAACGAAATAGGTGTTTCATCCATTAAATTTTTGTATCTGTTTGAAAAGAGAAACCCATTCATTGATTATAAACTTTAACACAACTTCAAACAGCAACTACTTTACCCGGCGTGCATATATTATTTGCATGTATGATGACCCAATTCATTATGGGCTAATTCTTGTAATTTTGTAATGAATTTTTTCATGACGCAAAATAGTGTCCACTACAATAATATTAAACTAAGCCCATAATTGGGTTCGGATATCAGACCGGCACATGTCGACTGTACCCAAATGTTAACATATGTACAAAAAATGTAACTTGCATAAAGAAAAATGCTGTTAGCTACAACCTAGATGTAATAATCTACTTCATTATAAGTACTTGGGTTTCAGTTCCCTCATGGAAAGACTTTTTAAAACTGAATAAATTCATTTAATATTGGAGATGGACTGTGAATTGGAGGTCTCCCTTTAGATAACATTTAAAAAGACACAGCAAAACGCTGCTGAGCAAAAGCCATAATTTACTCAGGGGAGGTAATTCTGAAAATTTACGTGCTTCATATTAATTCATTATTATTTTTGTGCATTTTTTGGTCAAAGCACAGATAGTTAATTAGAAACTTAGAATGTATACAGTTTCATTTACTAAAGTTTAGCTAATAATTAAAATGCAATAAAGGAAATATCTTTTTAAAAGCCCGATATTTGCATCATAACTTAAACAAAACTCTTCCCTGACACATATCTTCACATATTATTTTGTAGATGCACAGTGCATGTGTTCTGTTAAAAGTGTAACATAAAAATAAGATTTAGCAAATATATGTGAGGAATTCATTTCATGTTCATCAACAAATACGCTTGATATTTGTAGAAAATCACACTTTACTGGCGCATGCTTTGTTACATGGCAGCCATCTTGGATAGGCAACAGCGCCCCCAATGACAACTTATTGATGTGGAGACAACCGGATATTGAAAGTGCATATAATGACGATTCCAAAAATGTATATCTTGAAATGTGCCTGGGGGGTGGGTGACCTTTTCGAAATGTGGCCCACGGACTAATATATATAGATAGAATCGTTTTATGATACTAATATGGTACGAATAGTGCTCGACATGTCGCAAGGGAGCGAATTATTATTATAATTTACCACGATACCGGAGTCAAGTCTTCATCGATGTTTCAGGCCATCGTAAGGACTGGGTGTTACATGGGTATTAGTTGTTGTTTGTGGTACACAGGCTACATCGATGTTTCAGGCCCTTATGTCCATTGTCAGGATTGTGTGTTACATGGGTTTGAGTTGTCGCCATAACTTTATATATTTACACATTTTTATGCATGCCACATCTGTCAACAAATTTCCATTTTATCTCAAAACTTCAAAGATCAGGAAATCAATAAAAGGGCCTATGGCGCAAAATATATTAATGATGAAAAAAAAAGTTGCAGCAATAGAAATTTACCAAAATTCAATACAAAATACATATAACATGTAACCAACAGCGAAGAATAATCTTTATTCTTGTTTTTATTTTTTTTTTAAATATCAGAGCTGTGGACACAATTCATGACGTCATGGAAATCCAGAAATCTTATTGGTCTTGTCTCAAAGTAAAAGGTAAGAGGGCTTTGTCTATTAATTCCAAAATCTAAAGGTGCCTAACATGAAATAAAATGGGGAGAAAAATAAAGGGAGTAAAAATGACTCGTATAAAAGATGCAATACAAAGTAAGCGACGTTTCGGTCTTAGCCCACTTCAGGTAAAAGTAGATAAGAAAATAAAATATATTACATTTGCATATTGGTTATTAAATAAGAAACAGAGGGTAAGAAAAGATAACGTTATAGGTAAAAATGTGTTATCTACGTTTACATGAAGAGGGCTAAATGCCGAAATGTTGTTTACTTTGTGTTGTATCTTTTACACGAGTCATTTTTACTATTTTACTCTCCACTTTGTGTACACGTTTGATGTGATTGCAACACCATGAATTCTTTGGGACGAAAACATAATTTAACCTTTAACCCTATTATAACTTTTCACTCGCAGAAAGCGCCCTATTAAGAAGTAATTCAATGCGATAAGACCCATGAAACACGCATTATTAGTGTTACTACTAGCTTGTTACCACCTGGATAGGCCGCTTGCTTTCAGTCAGGTTTTAATTAGTCCCAACTACACAATCTATATTTGATAAATGATCTTAGGAGAAGGAGTAGTGAGGAGATTGAATTAAAACAAACAAACAAGCAAACGAACAGACGAACAACTGAACAAACGATCCGTTTGTGTACATTATGTCAGACGCTATGTGGATTGAACCTACAGCTCGCGAATAATGTAAAACTTCATTTAGTCCATCTCTAAAATACAGTCGACTCTAATTGATGGGACTCTCTCAGACTGAATTTTCCTTGCAAGTAACTATTTCCATGTCTCCTAGCGGCATTATTTACTGTGGTTTCGACGGACCAATTATACAATTTAACGGCCTCAAGCATCAATACTGACCCATGGGTCATTCCCATTCTTCTTCTTCTTCTTCTTCTTCTTCTTCTTCTTTTTTTTCTTCTTCTTCTTCTTCTTCTTCTTCTTCTTCTTCTTCTTCTTTTTTTTCTTCTTCTTCTTCTTCTTCTTCTTCTTCTTCTTCTTCTTCTTCTTCTTCTTCTTCTTCTTCTTCTTCTTCTCCTCCTCCTCCTCCTCCTCCTCCTCCTCCTCCTCCTCCTCCTCCTCCTCCTCCTCCTTCTCCTCCTCCTCCTCCTCTTCCTCCCTTTTCCCCATCGCCATTGTCTTTTCAATAATGTGTTACGAAAATGTTTTTGGAAGTCTTATATTAATGGCATTCTTTAGTTTATATTGGATTTTTTTTTTCATGGGTGGTTTGGGTTGTTGTTTGCTTCCGCAGTACCATTTTATGCCACTTGTAAATAGGTGCGCCAAACTCGAACATGGGTTTTTTGGGACATCGATTCATATTTTCTTCAATGACTTGTTACTCTTTTGGCAGACGCGGAGTTATAGCCCCTGACAACCCCTGTGCCGCATGATTTTGGACCTTTTTTATAGACCTCTCAATTTTTTGTTTATGTATATAAAGATAAGCAGTCTTTTGTATCTAATAGATTCAGCTTTCATCTATCGAAATATGTAATTTTTTTCTAAGTATTCCATTATTGACATTTTCTATGATATATATTTTGAGGGGCATTTTCGGTTTTTTTTTCCGGTAATGTAGACTGATCCAAGCGATGATTATAATCTTCTTCATCAGAAAATGCATGAATTATATCTTCTTCATTGTCCGATCCATCCTCCATAACAATTTCTAAGTCTTCACTCGTATTGAATAGTCGCTTTTTAGACGCCATTGTTGTTTACAAACGCTAGCCGTCGTTTGCCCCGAGCCGGAAATCGGATAAATTTAGCTTCGTAAATTTAGTTCAATTAAATCAGCCAAAAAAAAAAGCCAAAATTTTCTTTTAAATAAATATTTAGAGCTCAAAAAATGTAGAAAAATAATTAAATTTTATTTTTTGTTTATTTTCGTATTCAATCAAAGGACTATCTCAACAAAACTATCTAAAATCCGTGTCGGACGTATTTGTCCGACACGTCTACAAGTGGTGTTGAACCTGTCGGACAAATGTGTCCGACGCGTCTCCACTGAGTTAGTGGATACATATGATATATATTAAATTGGGTAATCATCATTCCACATTTCACTTTATTTTATCCTCCTGTTTACGAAAGATTAATATTTAAAATACGTGTCTTGAATTTTTCACTCAATGTGTATCATGTACAGTTCACTCCGCTTAATCGCACTTCGGTTAATCGCACACTCCGCTTATACACCACACATTCCCGAAAAACGGATTTTTTCTATATAATCGTTCCGCTTAATCGCACACCATCTCCGCTTAATCGCTAACCTTGATTGAAGTGACAACCAACAGTCATACAATTCCACACAGCTTTTCGGCCGAAGAATTTGCTCAATTCATTCCATTGGATAACACTATACCCATCAGCGAAGAACTGACATCTCAGGAGCTCGGTTCAGCCGCACAAATGACAACGCCTGGATAATGAAGATGAGGATCAGTCATAGGAATGTGACAACCACCCATGACAAACACTGAAAAACGTGAGATGATGGACAAACTACGCCGCTAAATCTAAGAAGAAAGCTTGACAGATGATCTACATTGGCGGGATTGGAGACAAGGGTTTATAAACAGTTTGCACAGAATAGAAAGCAATCAACGCTTCATATTACTGTTCTTACAAACAATAATGTCACTTTTTGTTGTCAATAAAACACGAAAAAGACAAGTAAAAATACAGAAACCCCCCCCCCCAAAAAGAAATCAAAAAAATCAAAAACAAAAAAACGAAAAACAAGAAATCGAACCCTTCCCCCCCCCCTCCAAAAAAAGAATATATATATATATATATATATATATATTATATATATATATATATATATATATATATATATATATATATATATATATGTGTGTGTGTGTGTGTGTGTGTGTGTGTGTGTGTGTGTGTGCGTGTTTCTATAAAATAAGAATAAAAACAAACATTTTAATGAGGTCATGTCTTGAAAATGGCGGTCCCAAGCCCGTAGTAAAACTCAGAAGGGACGGCGCTACACGAATGGCATGAAATCTGGGGCTTAGATGCTATAATAGCTTCTCTGCTTAATCGACACACTAATCCGAACTCCCGAGGGTGTGCGATTAAGCGGGGTCGACTGTATAATGAATTTGAATATAGAATAATATCTGTTGTCACAAATTTCTGGGCTTTTTAAACTTTCCTCTGGATATATTCGCTCCTTAACTCAGGGTCTAGACATCAGACAAATTCTATGACCCATCATCTCAATGATTGTGTCAGGATGAATCACATGTTGAACATTGACTCAAAGCTAACTTAACTAGGGTTAAACCTCAAATTGTGTAATTCTAACCGATTGTGGCGGGTTGTGTGTTATTTTTGTGGGATCGAGTCCAACCGATAACTCAATGGTCTGGATTCGAACTAGTATGCGCGCTATGGCTCTCGTTACCAGCTGCGCCACTCAACCTATACCACAAACGGCTCAGGTTTAATCTAGGGGTGATTAGGAATTGCCTTAGGGTCCCTTATAATTTAATTGTAATAATAACAAGTGAGTCAAGACAATAGTAACGCCTAATACAATAATAACAATTCTATACATAAAGTTTAATTGGATTGTTACAGGAAAAGATGGAGAAATAAGTGTTTAGTTTGTATCAGGAAGAATGGCTCTAATTGAGTGGATCTAATCTATTATCTATTATTTATTTACTTTAATATAATCATATGTGTCGGTATGTGATTCATTTGAAAATGGTATAAGCCCGTTTGACTTATCTTTATCCTGCCGGCTTGCTTGCTTGAGGCAAATGTATCAGCTAGTTCCAGGGTTGGCTCCTGCTTGCAGGGTTTTCTGGACTTCACAACAGTGTGTTGTAGTTATGGACTGACAGGAAGGTTCTGGTGTCGGCGATGACTGACATCAGAGATTGGGTGCATTCAAGGATTGGGTACGGAGTAAAGATGGTTGATAGCCACGGATGGTGACAGCCAAAGACAGGGACCTTCAATTAAGAGTTAAAACAACAAGGTCTTAGAGCCAATAGAGTGTCTTTCGCCACCGGATCGTCCTTGAGCGACACATTATAATAGCCTTTATTTGCCGACAAAGGCAAGGAGAAGCAGTAACTCCATGATAATGGTAGTTATTACATTTGTATCAGACATCAACTGACAGTCGAGCTATCTTACATGATGAGAACTTAACAGGGTTGTGTCCCTGGTATTTCTTCATTAATTTTTATTAATTATAATTGAGGTTATGATGTGTGGCCGGCGATTGGCGGTAGAGTACAGACATTCAACCAATATACATATTGAATATAAATGAAATAATAGCATAGATCATAAACAAATATTAACTATAGTATAAGATACATATAATAAAGTTTTGTTTAGGTATTCCAACTTACGAACATCCATGGAATAGCACAATTAAAATAAATACACAAACTATAATAGAAATGCTAGATTAAGCATTGAATTCACAGTAATATCTCGTTCCACTTTGAATGTTAACCAATAATTCATTTTACTTTCAACCGAGAGAAGAAAAACTTTTACAAGTTTGAAATTGGAGGGATAGCTCTTCTTTCTTGGGATTCTTAGCGTGTGTGTGATTCAATTCAGATATGAATTTGATTTTGTGACTTAAAGTGACGCTTTGAAATTATGGGGATAACCAATCAGAAGAATGTTCCTGTTTAAGATAGCCAATGATATTCAGATTCTTTGGTAAGAAAGAATTACGGAAAGCGAGAACAGTAATTGCAATTTTAGCTACTCTTGAACGAGACAAGAACCTCAGGGCATATGCACGTTGGAGTATTGTTTGGAAAGGGTAATTAGCAGGAGGTATGGATACAATGGGCAGACAATTTGAACAGCCTTAAGCTGAAAGTGAGTGTTCCGTTTTACAATGGGAAGGTTTCCCACCTATTGACCAAATTTTCCGTTAGCAAAATTTAGAGCTTTATTGGAGAAAAGACTGTCCATGTTTTAATAATAATAATAATAATAATAATAATAATAATAATAATAATAATAATAATAATAATAATAATAATAATAATAATAATAATAATAGATCTTTATTGTCCATAAATATGGCAATTTGTCATTTAGTTACACTTGTTATAACGTTAAACGATAACTGTAACATTGAACATATATTTCACTCCTACTCATTTTCTCTCTCTCTCTCTCATTCTCTCTCTCTCTCTCGCTCTCTCTCTCTCTCTCTCTCTCTCTCTCTCTCTCTCTCTCTCTCTCTCTCTCTCTCTTCCTCTCTTTCTTTCACACGTGCGATATACACAACATAACCATATTCATTTCGTTTTCAATTTGTTACGATTGTGGCAATTAGACACCAAAATTATCATCATTATCAATTGGTCAGTTAATCTTACATTAAATAAATTAATCAGTTAATCAGTCAACGAATCAATCCTTGGTTTTTCTGCACCATATGAAATATTCAAATTTTTTATTGCTGATGGAACTAACGTTGATTTATAATAATAATAATAATAATAATAATAATAAATGGCATTTATATAGCGCTTTACCCCGTTGTCACAGGCTCTAAGCGCTTTACAGTGATATAAAACAAAACATATTACAGTGAGACAAGTGTGAAGGAAACGTGATACGAATTCAATTTAACAACAACAAAATATGAAAATAATATTGCAACATTATGACGTAAAAAGATAAAACTTTAAGCGAGATTTGAACGTTGTCAACGAATCCGAGCATCTCACGTGTGATGGGAGAGAGTTCCAAAAATGGGGGGCCGAAAATTGAAAAGACTGTTCACCTATTTTACGCAATGGCCTAGGTTTGACAAGGATTGATTGGTCATTGCTTGACCTCAAGTTTCTATTGGGGACATATATGTTTAGAAGGTCTTTAATATAGGAGGGACTGTTCGTGCTCAGGGATTTGTAGACAACAGTACAAATCTTATAGGCAACTCTTTTTTCCACAGGAAGCCAATGTAACTCACGGAGAAGAAGAGTTGCTGACGGGTATTTTTTGTTATTGCGTACAATGAGCCTGGCTGCGTTATTTTGAGCAACCTGAAGTTTGCTAATTTTGTCTTTAGCTAAATTCGCCCAAAGGGAGTTACAATAGTCCAATTTAGATAAAACCAGGGAATTAATTAAAAGTTCTGTTATATGCTTCGGTATTAAATTACGAATTTTGCTTATTTTTTTCATTTCTATGTACATAGATTGTATGGTGTTATTCACATGGCTTGTCATGGAAAGATCTTTATCAATGATGACGCCAAGGTTTTTTGCTTTATTTGAAAATTCTATTGTGCTATTTCCGAGAGTAATAGATTTATACTTGTTAGTTCTACATTTAATCTGACAAAACCTTCTCCCAGATGGTAAAAGACTAAATTCATGATATAAAATATGTTTTTTATTGTTGGTAATTGAGAATGCTTCCTTTCTATTGCTTTTCCATGAATTCTTTCTACTCCATCAAGAGGATGGTTTATTATTTTTGATGCCTCTTTGATAGATTTTGAAATTTTTGATTTATCTTTAAGTCGGCATCCTCCAAACCATATGGTGCAGCCAAACGCAATTACACTTTTAATCAATGAGTCATAAACTCTTAACATAGTTTTCTTCCTTACTTGAAATGTTCTCAATTTCCTTAGGATGTATAATCTTTGGGCAACTTTCTTAGATATTATATTAATATGTTGAGAGAAATTGAGGGAACTATCAATAGTTATTCCTAAATATTTAAAATAGTCAACTATCTCAACATCATCTTTACCGATCGCCACACACTTTAAGTCGTTTTTATTTTTTACACCAAACACCTGTTCTTTCGTTTTTTCAACATTTAATTCAAGCTGATTTTGTTTACACCAATCGGTGAATATATTTATTTGTTTGAAATAATTCTTTTCGGTAACTTTATCTTTTAATAAGCCAAGAATAGCAGTATCATCTGCATATTTCACTATAAAACAATTTACAAAGGATGGTCTGCAGTCGTTGGTGTATAAGATGTACAGGATTGGGGAACTCACGCAGCCTTGGGGACATCCGTTCGACAACGTTCTTTTGTTGGAGATATGTTCACCCAATTTTACACATTGCGGTCTATGGGTCAGAAACTCTTTATACCATTTAATAAGGTAGTTTGGAATATCCATGTTGCACAACTTTTGAAGGAAAATATCTGTGTTCATGGCATTAAAAGCTGACGAAAAGTCGACAAACAGGATTCTGGCGTAATTCGAGGGCGTTTGGTCAAGGTGTTTTGAGATCGAATTTGTGGCGATTAATAGTGCGTCTTCTACACTGAGATGTTGCTGGTATGCAAATTGGTACGGATCTAGCAATTTCAGGTCATAACATTTTTGTAGGAGTTCAGATTTCAAAATGTTTTCTAAACATTTCATTACAAGCGATGTAAGCGCCACTGGACGGAGTCGTTCAATACGGTCGGACAACGCTATTTTGAAACTGGAACGACAATCGATGTTTTCCAAAGTACTGGCACTGATTGTTCATCGATTGACCTTTGAAAAAGTTTTGTATAAGGTATAGCCAGTTGTTGGTGACAGTTTTTCAAAATAGTTACGGTAATGTTGTCTGGTCCTGGTGCTTTATGTTCTTTATGTTCCGGAAGAGGGAGCTTACAGTTTCTTCTTCAACATCTGGAGGTGGCTCATTGTTATTTTGAGTATTTTATTTAACTCGAGGTGTTAATCTGCTTGGCAAATATATATCGTCCACTAGATTTGAAGTGGTTTTGAATGAGACGCAGACGAATGATAAAGAAATCACGCAGTGAAAGAAAATCGTTCGTCACACCGATGTCACTTGAAATTTGATTTTCAGAATCTGTCTGGCATAAAAACGAATTTTCTATATGTGACACATCACATCAAACTGGTATTATGCGGTGGTGAGCTGGATACTTAATATGGAACATCTTTCAAATAATTAAAATATTCTTCATTGTTGAGGAAAAAAAAGGATTTCTTAAACTCCAAAAACCATCTGGTTACCCCGATATAATACTGGACTTAGGCTGAAGGTCACATATATGCAACCTTGATTGCCATTTCTGTATCAGTTTAAACAGTTATTGATCCCAGTTGATATTTTATAGACTGACATATTTCCCATTCCGTATTGACATTTTTCTATCTATTTATAAATGATAGCTATACCTACAAAAATGATAGACCTTATTACTGGATTAAAATAACCAGCAATTAAACCCAAGGAAAAATGCAATTTGTATCCAGTTGTTAAATGTTGATGCTTGTAATTCAGGACCCGCTACTTTAGAGTCCAATAAAAGGAAACTTACAAGTAAAGAAATAAGAAGCTAATGACATGCAATTGCTCTTTAAAAAAATATTAAAATAGCTCTTCTTCTTCTTCTTCTTCTTCCTTCTTCTTCTTCTTCTTCTTCTGCTGCTTCTTCTTCTTCTTCTTCTTCTTCTTCTTCTTCTCTTCTTCTTCTTCTTCTTCTTCTTCTTCTTCTCCTCCTTCTTCTCCTCCTTCTTCATCTCCTTCCTCTTCTGAGAGAGAATAGAGAGAGAGAGAGAGAGAGAGAGAGAGAGAGAGAGAGAGAGAGAGAGAGAGAGAGAGAGAGAGAGAGAGAGAGAGAGAGAGAGAGAGAGAGAGAAAATAGTCAAGACGGAAGTGAAAGCTTTCGGGAGCAAGAAAATCTTGATTTAGAAAAGCTTTTATTTTGAAGACCAACGTCACCTTAAACCAAATGGCATTTGGAATCGATGCCCGCAGTTAAAAGCACCGGAAATGAATGGAAAAGTCCTCGCCGGAAATTCATGATAATCAAGGCCTGCTCTTAACATTACAGTTACTTTGTTACATTTTTTTCTTCAAAAAGAGCATCGAATGAAAGAGATGTTAGTAGAGTTAGAGATAGGTTGGCATTATCATTTTATTTCACTGGGAGTTGATTTAGTCCTAGAACGTGGTGGTGTGGTTTGTAATCCTGATCGATAAATGCAATTTTATGACCCGCTCCTCAGGGTATACTAATCTGCTAGGAGCTGTGGACTGTAAAAAGTAATGTATAAAATGAATATGAGCTCTTTGTTCTTTGGGAAAGACATTTCGCACAAAGATCTCATGAACTACATACAGCGTTGGCACTTATTTTATTTGGCTCGTCTATTTCTTTAGACACCAAATTTAATCTAATCTATCTCGCGAGATCCCGGGTTTAAGAGTTTTTGCCAAAATGAGAGCCATTTAAATCGATTGATATTTGAAGGATCAATCTTTTTCAATACGTCTCTTTCCAGAGTTGTGCAGTTAACTGGTTAATTCAACTTTTCTAATGTCGTTGGATCGAATCAAGTCCTTTGGCAGTCGGATGCTCTATCAATTGAGAAGAAGAAGAAAAAAAAGAAAACATTGATTTAGTGTAGGAATCCAGATGGCTTTGTAGTCTTCGGCATCTTGGTTTATTTATCATATTTGACAGCACAAATTAATTAATTTCTATCGCGTCGACCCGCGTGTCTGGTGTCCTAAGTACACAACGAACTAGTTCAGAAGTCAATCAACCCCTTCTTTACCCCTCCCTTTTATATATGTATATTGGTATGCACACCCCGCCCTCCTCCATTCAATAGCGCTATGATGTATTATTGGTCTGGACAAAGAATTTGCCAAGGGCCTCATGATAGATAAACTGACCGATAGAGGAAAATGGCTGAAGACATTGACCAGCCAGGTTATTGACAGTGGTCCTGACACATCAGTCTTTTTATGATGGTATACAGCAAAATGAAGGATCTGACAAATTCCTCGTCACCACTCAGTAGTATGGATACAGAGAAAAGAAAACATCAAGAGACTATATGAAAATGAATCGGCTCCCTTTGAATATGAATATGAACTGAAGAGGGGGTTGAAAACTTTCTGGTTTAGCTCTTTCGTTTCCAAATTTCTATTTATCGGACACTACATCATTTTCCGTCCCTAAAAAGCTTATTACATTCTATGGCATCCACTTCATTTATTTGTCCAACGTTTCTTATTATTCCTCTTCACTCGTTTTTCTCAAATGTTCTTCTCGAAGGTGTCGTATATTATTATTATTATTACTATTATTATTATTATTATTATTATTATTATTATTATTATTATTATTATTATTATTATTATTGTTTGTTGTTGTTGTTAAGATCTTCTTGGTTGAAGAATAATTCCGTGGTATATTATGATTTTCTTTGTGATGCGTGAAATGGTGTCTGTGCGCGCAGTGAGATCGTGTGTGTGTGTGGGGTGGGGGGGGGGGGGGGGGGGGGGATAGGTCAGTTGGGGATGGAGGGGAGGGAGGGAACGACGGGTGTGGGTTGTGGGTCATTTGTGAGGGGGAGGATGGGAGAGAGAGAGAGAGAGGGGGGGGGGAAGGGAAAGGGAAGGGTGAGAAAGGGGACGTATATGCGGGGGGGGGGGGGGGGGGGGGGTTAGGCGGGGAAGGGGTTTTTTTTTGTGTTGTCAATTTGAATTTATTTGAGTGTTTTGCTCATTGTCATAATTTCGGATCTTTTGTTTAGGGTGTTATGTTTATGGCTGTGTATTTCCAATTTTTCAGTGAGGCAAAGATTGCACTGTCTTGTTACACATCGATAGGGACTACTTTGTTTTTGAGAATCTTCCATGCTACTGTTGGCGTTTTGTTTTCATTTATTTGGTCCCAATAGTGCATTGCTAATTTTGTGCTCTTGGTTCTGTTTTCGTTTTTTCATGGTCGTTTGGGAATTGTTATATCTGGTTTTGAATGGTGGTTCTGTGCTGCCAATGTGCTGTAGTATCGTTGCTCGCTTTATAAACGCAGAACCACGGAATGTTTGTACAGTTAACTTGGTCCTTTTTTTTTTACTGGTATAAAAATATTCTTATTTTTCTAAAGCAAGGGGAAAAATAAAAGTCTACTAAAAATGGAAATGGATGGCCACAATGAAAGAGATCCATTCCATTTATGAGATGGTGGTACAAATGAAAGCGTTCATTCAGCAACACGTAATATTAAAGGGGGCTAATTTAGTATGAAATGTATTTTTCAGTTACTCTGGACTGTCTCAAGCAAGAGTATGCTCTTATACAGATAGAACCATCCATGGAAGGTCACAAGTAGCGTTTGCAGATTATGACCCTTTTGAGAAATAATAGACAGTACAAATGTAACGAATAAATGCGATAAATATATTTATCTTTTATCTTATACTAAAACCTAACCTTGTGATCAACAGTGACTAACCCCAATCCCGTTATTTTTGAAAGACACATGACAAGTGATAATAATAATAATAATAATAATAATAATAATAATAATAATAATAATAATAATAATAATAATAATAATAATAATAATAATATAATAATAATAATAACATGATGATGATGATGATAATTATAGTGAAATCTATTTATATAGCGCCTGTCCCATTCAATGTAGCTCTAGGCTCACAATGAACATGGCATGCAATATTGCATAATCCGCAATGTTTTTTTTTTAGTTTATTTTTCTTAAAAACCACCTCTCTCACATTTAAACAAATAAAGTCATGTGGCAACATAATTTGTCAAATAAAGAAAATCAAATAGATAACGCATGCAATCAACAAACATCGATTACATAAGTAGACCTTGCAGTTTTTAGTTATCTATACCATAACACATCCCGAAATATAATAGATATACTAATCTTCTGTCAACCTAAAATTTTGGAAATGCCCTCGCAACACACGTCGAAAATCGTAATATGGTAATTAAAGAAAATTGTCGGATTTTTTAAATATTTCGTAAACCTCACAACTATTACAATTAGCTGATCATGTGATATTTACGCCATAAGAATAAAGCGAGAGTTGCGAAAAGTTAATATTAGAATTCGGTTCCTTGATTAATTGTTGGAAACCGGCCTATTTATCATTGTAAATAATATTGTGAACATTACTTACTTACCTCGGCCCTTCACTCCGACTGAAGCATAGGCCCCTCTCTATGTTAAGGGGGGAAGCGACACAAAAAGGTCATTTTTTTATTTGATGAAATATCCTCAACTTCTATGCACAGTCATAATGTACCTGTTTGCGAAGGATGATTGCATATAATATTTTTCGAAAAAAGTTGCCCGTTGCTATGGAAACGACGCCATATTGGAAACTAAACAACACATCTTAAAAAGTCAAAGGCTTTTTTATCAACCGATCGTCATAACATTTTGGTCACGGGTAGAAAAAAGGAAAATAAAGAGGCTCTAGAAGCCCGATTATACATTTTTTCATTAGAAGCTTTAAAACTAAAGTTCAATGTTATTACTTGATTATTCCCTCGAAAAAAGTTACATAATGTCAAATTACTCATAAAATTTTCTTTTTTTTCAAAAATCCGGCTCCTAGAGGACCTGCGTATTTGCATGACACTCATTTGTAGAAAGTTTGAGGGAGATTGGTTGAAAACTGAGGGAGGAGATAGGTTTTTAGTGACGAAAATTGCAGTTTTGAGAAAAACGCATTTAATAGTCAAAGTAAACGAGTTAGGTAAAAACGCTCCTCTCGCTCTCTGATTTGATTGTGACCACATGACATTATTAAGAACAAAGTGATTGGTTGTTAAAGATAGAGGAGAGTTTTTACTTTTCATTGATATGTTTTTGCCTTTACTTAGTTTATAAAGACTTTGATATTCTTTCATGAAATCAGTCCACTGAAACTAAAAATGGGCAGGATTTAACCATACTATGGTCACAAAATACGTTATTTTGAGTCGGAAAAAAACTGAAGATGAAGCTCTCATGCAATTTTTTATGCAGACAAATGGTCCCATGACAACATCCTACCAAAATCTAATTTTAGCAAATTGGGTCAAAATTCATCAATCTTAATGTCGCCCCTCCCCCCCCCCCCCCCCCCCCCCCCCCCCCCCCCCCCCCCCCCCCCCCCCCCTCCCCTCCACCCGTTTTAGTCCTCCATCGATGCCCTTCTCCAACTATTTCTAGGCAGCCCTCTCTTCCTCAATCCCTGCGGGTTCTATGTAAGAGCCTGACTGGTCAATGTTTGTAACATGCCTTCTCAGGGTGTGACCAAGCCATTTCCATCTCTCCACTTAATTTCTACTTCTATTTTCTTGGCCTGTCATTTCTCATAGAACTGCATTTCTGATTTTGTCATGCCATTTAATTTGTAGTATTTCTCCTCATATAGTTGTTGATGAAGGACTGTATTTTATGGCTTTTGTTCTTATTCAAGCACCATGTTTCTGAGCCATACACCAACACCGATTTCACGTTTTAATTTTGTTTTCCTTCTTATTTCTCTATCAGACCAGAATTTTTTCAACATGGTAAAGGCTGCTCTTGCTTTACTTATCCTAGCTGTAACATCTCTTTCTCTCTCTCTCTCTCTCTCTCTCTCTCTCTCTCTCCCCTCTTCTCTCTCTCTCTCTCCTCTTTTCTCTCTCTCTCTCTCTCTCTCTCTCTCTTCTCTCTCTCTCTGTCCTCCCCTTGTTATCTACTATGCTACCAAGATATGTAAAGACCCCGACTTCATCAATGGGACTCTCATCAATCACTGGTTTCTCCATATTAGTAGTATTTATGTTCAATAGTTTAGTTTTCTTGATATTGATATTCAGTCCTGTCTGCAGGAGGAATCTTGTAGTCTATTCGCTTTGTCTTGAATTTGTTTGAAATTGTGTGATAGAAGATCAAGATCATCAGCAAAATTAAGATCATCTAGCTGCGTCAAGAGACTTAGACCTGTAAATAATCAGTCAATGAACTGAAATCAGTCAATTCGTCAAATTCAAATATTTTTTAAAAGGTAAGAAATAATTGAATAAAGAAAGAATTCATGACTCGTAGTCGAATGACTGTAAAGTTAATTAGGAATGTTCCACAGCGCTACGCATAGCTCATGGGCCGTTTATATTAACGATGGATATATTGCCAAGGCTAAGCGACGCTTTTTAGAATTGCCTTGTCTGAACACACCCCAGTGTATTTTCACACAACCTTCGTGAAATTATTTTTTCACTTTCCAAACCTGTCCTCGCCAATTTTAACTGAGCCGCCGAGCGATAAATTTCACTGTTTCGTCTAAGCCAAAATTAACCACATTAACTTGAAGGACGGGAAAAGTATGAAAAAGAAAAATTCGAACACCGGAAGTTCGTTATGTAGACACCTTCAAATCGAAAGTTAAATGATTGCTACAAGCACATCTCGATTGCATCATGTTGTAAATAAACTGGTTGACCTTTTCTAAGTTTCTTCACTGATTGGGTACCTAATTATAAGGAACAATGGTAAGTAGCCTAATTAATTCCCGCGCAAATTAATTTTCTGCCATTGCTTTGCTCAAGTGAGCTTACTGTTTACCTTTCATTTTGATTCTTTGGATTTTACCGCTACGACGAATTACGAAGAGTTTCAGTTTCAGTCAATTTTTATATAGCTCATTTACAGGTCTAGAGACTCCATTGGATTCCATTGTTTTTTGCTTCTGTGGTGGATTTCATGATCCTTTCTATTGCTATCAAGAAAAGCATTGGTGACAGAAGGCATCCCTGTCTTACCCCCATCTTGACTTCAAAACAGCAGATAGCTGTCCTCCATGAAGTATCATGCATATCATGCCTTTATATATGTTTTTGATTATTGTGGTGGTTTTGTCAGGGATGTCGTAGTGTTTAAGGAGCTTACATAGAATTAATCTGTCCAGACTATCAAATGCTTTAGTTTCTCGTGTTTTGGCTATATTCAATTTGACTTTGGTTTCTTTTCTTTCAACTATTTTCTTGATTGTTTCTGACGATATCCAATCCTTGTGTTCATTTCTCTGAGTTCCCCAGTATTTCCTCACGTCTCCTTTAGTATTTCTTTACATTGTTGCCATTTCATCTCCGCGTCAATCTCATTGTTAGCATTTTCATACTGAAGCGCGTTGTACATGTTGGGAAGTCTAAGCTTAAAAGCTGTTTTTATCTCTTTATCATTGAAAGCTGCACATTGTATCTTTTTCTATCATTCTTGGTGATACGGTATTTTTTCAGGTGTAGTTTCATGTACGAGTCTAACGATAATATGGTGATCTGTTGGTACTTCGGTCCATCACTTGACGCGTCCATCATGTCAAGTTTTTCTAATTTGTTTTTGTTGATAGAAATGTGATCAATCTGATTTTCTGTTACATGGTCTGGTGATCTCCATGTAGCTTTATGAATATCCTTGTGGGGGAAGATGCTAGCTATCTCCTATAACACAAGTCCAAAAATATTTCACCGTTGTCATGTGCCTGTCCAATTGCATGCCCATTATATCCTCGTATCCAGTGTTATCATTGCCAATTTTGGCATTGGAATTTGCCATCATAACTTGCACATCCTTAGGCCGTTGCTTATCTAAAATTGTCTGTAACTTTTGATGGACTTCCCATTGGTGGATAACACTGAATAATACTAAGCTTATTGTCTGGTAGTTTTGTTGAAAAAAGCACAGTCATGATTCTTGCATTGACTGGTTCCCATCCTATGAGGGAGCGTATCGCTTCAGGTGTCGTCATTAGTGCTAATCCTTCCGTGTAGTGTGCATCCTCTTCCATATGCCCAGAGTACAATATTATATACTCTCCAGACGCCAATCTTGTTTCTCCAGCCTGATTCCATCGTACTTCTGATAATCCAAGTATTGACATTTTATATTCTTTTATTTTGCTATTTGAGCTGCTCTTTCCGCTTCATACATAGTTCTGATATTCCAATCTTGGTGATGCACCTACGGGAGAGAGAGGAGGGGTCCGCCTTTTAGCTTCCTTTTGGCTTTCACTACACGACGTCATAAGCTCCGATATTGAAGACTCATCCATTCCTTGGCGTAGAGATAGTGATTATTCGTCGATGCTTTTGTAACTATGTCTTATATATATATAGCTCAATTTTCTTTTTGGATTATTATTATTATTATTATTATTATTATTATTATTATTATTATTATTATTATTATTATTATTATTATTATTATTATTATTATTATTATTATTATTATTATTATTATTATTATTATTATTATTATTATTATTATTATTATTATTATTATTATTATTATTATTATTATTATTATTATTATTATTATTAAAGTCAAATAACTCGATTAATACGCTCAAGGAACTGTGTAGAATGGGCTTGTTTTTAAATAATTGACTAGTGTGAATATGGTGAGAACCTAGATCTATTGCACAAGGTCAGTTGGGGATAGAGGGGAGGGAGGGAACGACGGGTGTGGGTTGTGGGTCATTTGTGAGGGGGAGGATGGAGAGAGAGAGAGAGGGGGGGGGGGGGGGGAAGGGAAAGGGAAGGGTGAGAAAGGGGACGTATATGCGGGGGGGGGGGGGGGGGGGGGGTTAGGCGGGGAAGGGGTTTTTTTTTGTGTTGTCAATTTGAATTTATTTGAGTGTTTTGCTCATTGTCATAATTTCGGATCTTTTGTTTAGGGTGTTATGTTTATGGCTGTGTATTTCCAATTTTTCAGTGAGGCAAAGATTGCACTGTCTTGTTACACATCGATAGGGACTACTTTGTTTTTGACAATCTTCCATGCTACTGTTGGCGTTTTGTTTTCATTTATTTGGTCCCAATAGTGCATTGCTAATTTTGTGCTCTTGGTTCTGTTTTCGTTTCTCATGGTCGTTTGGGAATTGTTATATCTGGTTTTGAATGATGGTTCTGTGCTGCCAATGTGCTGTAGTATCGTTGCTCGCTTTATAAACGCAGAACCACGGAATGTGTGTACAGTTCACTTGGTCCTTTTTTTTTTACTGGTATAAAAATATTCTTATTTTTCTAAAGCAAGGGGAAAAATAAAAGTCTACTAAAAATGGAAATGGATGGCCACAATGAAAGAGATCCATTCCATTTATGAGATGGTGGTACAAATGAAAGCGTTCATTCAGCAACACGTAATATTAAAGGGGGCTAATTTAGTATGAAATGTATTTTTCAGTTACTCTGGACTGTCTCAAGCAAGAGTATGCTCTTATACAGATAGAACCATCCATGGAAGGTCACAAGTAGCGTTTGCAGATTATGACCCTTTTGAGAAATAATAGACAGTACAAATGTAACGAATAAATGCGATAAATATATTTATCTTTTATCTTATACTAAAACCTAACCTTGTGATCAACAGTGACTAACCCCAATCCCGTTATTTTTGAAAGACACATGACAAGTGATAATAATAATAATAATAATAATAATAATAATAATAATAATAATAATAATAATAATAATATAATAATAATAATATAATAACATGATGATGATGATGATAATAATAGTGAAATCTATTTATATAGCGCCTGTCCCATTCAATGTAGCTCTAGGCTCACAATGAACATGGCAACAATATTGCATAATCCGCAATGTTTTTTTTTTTTGGTTTATTTTTCTTAAAAACCACCTCTCTCACATTTAAACAAATAAAGTCATGTGGCAACATAATTTGTCAAATAAAGAAAATCAAATAGATAACGCATGCAATCAACAAACATCGATTACATAAGTAGACCTTGCAGTTTTTAGTTATCTATTCCATAACACATCACGAAATATAATAGATATACTAATCTACTGTCAGCCTAAAATTTTGGAAATGCCCTCGCAACACACGTCGAAAATCGTAATATGGTAATTAAAGAAAATTGTCGGATTTTTTTAAATATTTCGTAAACCTCACAACTATTACAATTAGCTGATCATGTGATATTTACGCCATAAGAATAAAGCGAGAGTTGCGAAAAGTTAATATTAGAATTCGGTTCCTTGATTAATTGTTGGAAACCGGCCTATTTATCATTGTAAATAATATGGTGAACATTACTTACTTACCTAGGCCCTTCACTCCGACTGAAGCATAGGCCTCTCTCAATGTTAAGGGGGGGAAGCGACACTAAAAGGTCATTTTTTATTTGATGAAATATCCTCAACTTCTATGCACAGTCATAATGTACCTGTTTGCGAAGGATGATTGCATATAATATTTTTCGAAAAAAGTTGCCCGTTGCTATGGAAACGACGCCATACTGGAAAATAAACAACACATCTTAAAAAGTCAAAGGCTTTTTTTGTTTATCAACCGATCGTCATAATATTTTGGTCACGGGTAGAAAAAAAAGGAAAATAAAGAGGCTCTAGAAGCCCGATTTTACATTTTTTCATTAGAAGCTTTAAAACTTAAGTTCAATGTTATTACTCGATTATTCCCCTTGAAAAAAGTTACATAATGTCAAATTACTCATAAAATTTTCTTTTTTTTCAAAAATCCGGCTCCTAGAGGACCTGCGTATTTGTATGACACTCATTTGTAGAAAGTTTGAGGGAGATTGGTTGAAAACTGAGGGAGGAGATAGGTTTTTAGTGACGAAAATTGCAGTTTTGAGAAAAACGCATTTAATAGTCAAAGTAAACGAGTTAAGGTAAAAACTCCTCTCGCTCTCTGATTTGATTGTGACCACATGACATTATTAAGAACAAAGTGATTGGTTGTTAAAGATAGAGGAGAGTTTTTACTTTTCATTGATATGTTTTTGCCTTTACTTAGTTATAAAGACTTTGATATTCTTTCATGAAATCAGTCCACTGAAACTAAAAATGGGCAGGATTTAACCATACTATGGGTCACAAAATACGTTATTTTGAGTCGGAAAAAAAACTGAAGATGAAGCTCTCATGCAATTTTTTATGCAGACAAATGGTCCCATGACAACATCCTACCAAAATCTAATTTTAGCAAATTGGGTCAAAATTCATCAATCTTAATGTCGCTCCCCCCCCCCCCCCCCTTAAGCCTTCAGTTTTTAGGTCCTCCATCGATGCCCTTCTTCAACTATTTCTAGGCAGCCCTCTCTTCCTCAATTCCCCGCGGGTTCCATGTAAGAGCCTGACTGGTTAATGTTTGTAACATGCCTTATCAGGGTGTGACCAAGCCATTTCCATCTCCTCCACTTAATTTCTACTTCTATTTTTCTTGGCCTGTCATTTCTCATAGAACTGCATTTCTGATTTTGTCATGCCATTTAATTTGTAGTATTCTTCTCATATAGTTGTTGATGAAGGACTGTATTTTATGGCTTTTGTTCTTATTCAAGCACCATGTTTCTGAGCCATACACCAACACCGATTTCACGTTTTCATTTTTGTTTTCCTTCTTATTTCTCTATCAGACCAGAATTTTTTCAACATGATAAAGGCGGCTCTTGCTTTACTTATCCTAGCTGTAACATCTCTTTCTCTCTCTCTCTCTCTCTCTCTCTCTCTCTCTCTCTCTCTCTCTCTCTCTCTCTCTCTCTCTCTCTCTCTCTCTCTCTCTCTCTCTCTCTTTCTCTGTCCTCCCCTTGTTATCTACTATGCTACCAAGATATGTAAAGACCCCGACTTCATCAATGGGACTCTCATCAATCACTGGTTTCTCCATATTGGTAGTATTTATGTTCAATAGTTTAGTTTTCTTGATATTGATATTCAGTCCTGTCTGCAGGAGGAATCTTGTAGTCTATTCGCTTTGTCTTGAATTTGTTTGAAATTGTGTGATAGAAGATCAAGATCATCAGCAAAATTAAGATCATCTAGCTGCGTCAAGAGACTTAGACCTGTAAATAATCAGTCAATGAACTGAAATCAGTCAATTCGTCAAATTCAAATATTTTTTAAAAGGTAAGAAATAATTGAATAAAGAAAGAATTCATGACTCGTAGTCGAATGACTGTAAAGTTAATTAGGAATGTTCCACAGCGCTACGCATAGCTCATGGGCCGTTTATATTAACGATGGATATATTGCCAAGGCTAAGCGACGCTTTTTAGAATTGCCTTGTCTGAACACACCCCAGTGTATTTTCACACAACCTTCGTGAAATTATTTTTTCACTTTCCAAACCTGTCCTCGCCAATTTTAACTGAGCCGCCGAGCGATAAATTTCACTGTTTCGTCTAAGCCAAAATTAACCACATTAACTTGAAGGACGGGAAAAGTATGAAAAAGAAAAATTCGAACACCGGAAGTTCGTTATGTAGACACCTTCAAATCGAAAGTTAAATGATTGCTACAAGCACATCTCGATTGCATCATGTTGTAAATAAACTGGTTGACCTTTTCTAAGTTTCTTCACTGATTGGGTACCTAATTATAAGGAACAATGGTAAGTAGCCTAATTAATTCCCGCGCAAATTAATTTTCTGCCATTGCTTTGCTCAAGTGAGCTTACTGTTTACCTTTCATTTTGATTCTTTGGATTTTACCGCTACGACGAATTACGAAGAGTTTCAGTTTCAGTCAATTTTTATATAGCTCATTTACAGGTCTAGAGACTCCATTGGATTCCATTGTTTTTTGCTTCTGTGGTGGATTTCATGATCCTTTCTATTGCTATCAAGAAAAGCATTGGTGACAGAAGGCATCCCTGTCTTTCCCCCATTTTGACTTCAAAACAGCAGATAGCTGTCCTCCATGAAGTATCATGCATATCAGGCCTTTATATATGTTTTGATTATTGTGGTGGTTTTGTCAGGGATGTCGTAGTGTTTAAGGAGCTTACATAGAATTAATCTGTCCAGACTATCAAATGCTTTAGTTTCTCGTGTTTTGGCTATATTCAATTTGACTTTGGTTTCTTTTCTTTCAACTATTTTCTTGATTGTTTCTGACGATATCCAATCCTTGTGTTCATTTCTCTGAGTTCCCCAGTATTTCCTCACGTCTCCTTTAGTATTTCTTTACATTGTTGCCATTTCATCTCCGCGTCAATCTCATTGTTAGCATTTTCATACTGAAGCGCGTTGTACATGTTGGGAAGTCTAAGCTTAAAAGCTGTTTTTATCTCTTTATCATTGAAAGCTGCACATTGTATCTTTTTCTATCATTCTTGGTGATACGGTATTTTTTCAGGTGTAGTTTCATGTACGAGTCTAACGATAATATGGTGATCTGTTGGTACTTCGGTCCATCACTTGACGCGTCCATCATGTCAAGTTTTTCTAATTTGTTTTTGTTGATAGAAATGTGATCAATCTGATTTTCTGTTACATGGTCTGGTGATCTCCATGTAGCTTTATGAATATCCTTGTGGGGGAAGATGCTAGCTATCTCCTATAACACAAGTCCAAAAATATTTCACCGTTGTCATGTGCCTGTCCAATTGCATGCCCATTATATCCTCGTATCCAGTGTTATCATTGCCAATTTTGGCATTGGAATTTGCCATCATAACTTGCACATCCTTAGGCCGTTGCTTATCTAAAATTGTCTGTAACTTTTGATGGACTTCCCATTGGTGGATAACACTGAATAATACTAAGCTATTGTCTGGTAGTTTTGTTGAAAAAACCACAGTCATGATTCTTGCATTGACTGGTTCCCATCCTATGAGGGAGCGTATCGCTTCAGGTGTCGTCATTAGTGCTAATCCTTCCGTGTAGTGTGCATCCTCTTCCATATGCCCAGAGTACAATATTATATACTCTCCAGACGCCAATCTTGTTTCTCCAGCCTGATTCCATCGTACTTCTGATAATCCAAGTATTGACATTTTATATTCTTTTATTTTGCTATTTGAGCTGCTCTTTCCGCTTCATACATAGTTCTGATATTCCAATCTTGGTGATGCACCTACGGGAGAGAGAGGAGGGGTCCGCCTTTTAGCTTCCTTTTGGCTTTCACTACACGACGTCATAAGCTCCGATATTGAAGACTCATCCATTCCTTGGCGTAGAGATAGTGATTATTCGTCGATGCTTTTGTAACTATGTCTTATATATATATAGCTCAATTTTCTTTTTGGATTATTATTATTATTATTATTATTATTATTATTATTATTATTATTATTATTATTATTTTTATTATTATTATTATTATTATTATTATTATTTATTATTATTATTATTCTATTATTATTATTATTATTATTATTATTATTATTATTATTATTATTATTATTATTATTATTATTATTATTATTAAAGTCAAATAACTCGATTAATACGCTCAAGGAACAGTATAGAATGGGCTTGTTTTTAAATAATAGACTAGTGTGAATATGGTGAGAACCTAGATCTATTGCACAAGGGACAACCGCCTGGGGCGAGAAATGATGAAAGGAAAGTGTGACTATAATGGCTCCAATTAACCACATGATGGACGCCTGTCTTTCTTTAAAGGAAGATAATGTCAGCTTTCTTAGATTATATTTTTTTTTCAGTGTTGTCGCAGGCGGTAGAAAGCTCGTATCGGTTTTGTATTTGCCATTGAGCTTGTTCCCCCTCTTCTCTACTGCTTTGCTCTTAATAGAGAAAGTGGATTTTTGTCCTAATTTTAAGCAATGTGGCCATACCGCCATTCCTCCATGGTCGAGGAAAAACAATATATAGAGGGAGATAGGAAATTTTATGTAAGCTCATATCTCGGGTAATCCTATATTTGGTCATATACATGGCAAGGAAGCTCCGAAGGAGAATTTATTAGTCTCTGGCTTAGGATCCTCTTGTATTTTGCCCACAAACCCCAATAAACTTATGTTTTTCTAATAAATATTCGACAGCTTTAGTATATTTGCAACGGAAAACAGAGAAAGCAAACGAAAGAAAGTATCGTAAACTAGATTTATCCAGATATTGACCTAGTGTTTGAAAAATGAAACGGATGAAGTGTAGTGGCATTCATTTTTAAGATGATTATAAGTTATCTCAAGATGAGAACAGAATTTATATATATTAGCAATAAATATCCGTTTATGAAAATTTGCAAGGGCTGTTGTGGTCACCATTAAAGAAAAGATATGCAAACAATGCATTGAATGTGTAATAATTTAAATGGAATCATCTATAATATAATGAAATCTACGGTCGTTTCGCTTTTATAAAGTTATACTTTTTTTTCAAAATAGAAAATGAGCATTTTCCAACAGGAGAATCATATTGTCTTATGACTTTTGTGGCAATTTTGAAAAGGCCTGTCGTGCATTGTGAACAATAAGGAGTCTTTGCTCTATAGAGTATCAACACTCGTAATGGATGGTTCGGTGGCTTATTGCGTTCTCAAAATAAGAAAGAGAGTTGTTATAGCGTAGACAATATTATTAATTACATGTTCTAAAACATGGCAGATCACATTGGCAATGCAGCTGCGTTGGAAAGTCCAATTTCGTAGAAATGGAGATATGGATAGACTTATTAAAAAATTCGAACAAGATTGCTTATCTTTATTTTATTTTTAATGTATTCATTCTCCTCATATTATAATGTTTCCCCTTCTCAATAACCACTAGCAAATATGAAGTAATAACAAACTGTTAGAGATTATTTAATGCGGCTATGTGGTCTTGTGGTATGACACTCGCTTTCGGATCGGAAGGTCCTGGGTTCAAGCCTCGCTTGGCGCATAGTTGAGTCTTTGGAAAAGGCTCTTTACTCACATTCTCTCACCGCACTCAGGTTTAAGATGAATACATGGCCGTTAACAGCGTCGTCTCTGACGGAAAAGATGTATTATCGCCTAACAGGCGTCATGTCTCGTCCTACATGTTAAGTGTTGCTGTTGGCCCGGGACCCCTTGTAAAGCGCTTTGAGCACGTTTAGTGAATATTGCACTATATAAAAGTTCAATTTATAATCGTTTTCTATTGTGTAATGCATTTAAAGGATACGTCCTATATTCAGCCATAAATATAATAAGATAAACAAAGGTCGCTTTGGTATTTTGAAGTTTGACACTACCCCATCACCCTGGATATCACGCCATTATATATTTTTTTCTTAATAGAAGGGTTAACCAAGGGACATTATTTGGAAGACAAAATTGAAATTCAACTCATACGCCTGCCTGTCGTGTTCTTGGAAAAATCAATCAATTTTGTACTGACGAGATTTTGAGACAAAATTATTTTCCTGAGTGAAAATACGTATCATATAGTAGGCGTGGCGCGGCTTTGATGCTTTCGTTATTGCATGTAGAATAGTCATTTTGATATTGCGATTTTGAAGCTGTAATAAGACTTAGGTCTATGTATTTTGGTACGACAATTTCTTAGAGTTTGAGACACATATAACACTGTAATTGCCATTTTCACACAGACTACGTTTCAGATGATATTGTTTTGCGAACGCGAAGAAGAAATGATATTGATTTCTAAATCTAACAAACAATCGAATTTCTGTTTGTCGTTATTCACTCTCTATTTCTTTACCCTGTCCTTGCCTCACCCCCCCCCCCCCTCCCTCCTCCGAAAAAAACCACCTTAACTGCAACTGATTGTATATGAAGAAAGTTTTAATAATGTCTCTCTCTCTCTGTGTCTCTCTCTCTATCTATCTCTCTCTCTCTATCTATCTCTCTCTCTCTCTCTCTCTCTCTCTCTCTCTCTCTCTCTCTCTCTCTCTCTCTCTCTCTCTCTCCCTCTACATTAGCTCTCTCGCAAAGGTATTAAAAAAACACTCATTAACATTCTGTCCATCTTTTTGACAGTCACTCTTTCCATATAACCTCTTGTCCATATCTTTTAATTCTCCAATCTCACAATCGATTCAGCAATTTGCATATCGTAAAATCTGAAACCTTCCAACCAAAAGCCTCTGCAGCCATTAAATTTAGCCAATTTAAAATTGGACTCTAACAATTCGAAGACATCATTATTTTCCTCAGAGATTAGAAACATGTAAAACAAGATTCGAATATTATGTTCCGTCAAAAAGAATTGGATTCAATAGTCTGATGTCACATAGCCCAGCAATGGCGTCCATCGTGGTTCTAAACAAAAAAAATCTGTACTTTTTATTCTTCATGTGGCTAGAACTTTTCATATGTCTTGTTATCAGAATGTGTAAAAGTCAAAACATGATCAGATTTATAATGTTTTTTTCTCTCCGCTGGATACGCTTTTATGCTTGTCGGAGAAATATTTTATAAGGGCGTCTGCCATTATTCCGATAGTTTAGAGCCAGTTACTAAGTTACCATGCTTCATTACGAGGTATGTAACGTTGCGACTGTTGAAGCGTATTTTGGTATGAACTGTAAATTCTTTCTGTCGGGTTACCATTGTCATCCTTTACCTTTTCTTTGTCTGTAACATTTTCATGTTGACCTTTCACTGAATGAAAAGAATTTATACTTGCCGTGTCTGACTGCATTACTTTAAAAAACTACGTGTGTTTCATTGTTTTCTCTCCTTACAGGTCTTTACTCAACACCGCGTCATTTGTCTTACTGGCAGTGTCTGATAGGTGTTGCAATGAATGTATGTTCTGGGTTTTTATGCGTCAATAGTTTTGCTAAGACAAAAAGGAGTAGAAATAGACAACATGAAATAATATAAAACATTCACCTTTCTGCCTCTTAGATTAGAAGATATTATTATCAATATGTAGTATTATATGCTTCACAAAAGGTAGGCATGCTATACTGTTATCCCTCCTCGTTGTACTTTTCATTCCTCCTCCCCCCCCCCCCCCCCCCCCCCTTTTCCCAGAGGTACAGTAAGGATCATTTTCACGACTTGACAGGTTCAGTTTTGTTTTGCTTTGTGAATATGGCTCTAGATAAAAGCTCAATTTTTAAAATAGAGGAAATAGAAGTAGAATTCACAGTTTTTACTGGTAAAGCAAGCAATCAAACATAATTATTTTCAATCTGAAAAAAAGCTCATAAATCATTCCATGAAAGTAAAAATCTCATGAGTATCAATGAAATGAACTAAGACGATGGCATAATGATAATGGAGGATTTATTGACTGAATACTGAATACTGGTAAGGATCGGTGAGATTTGATTTTCACAAAGATGATCCAGCAGTATCAAATCTTCACCTGCTTATTTCATTTTCGTCGCCACCGGAAATTATTGGAGGCTTTTCATAATATTATATTTCTTAAAGATCCCCCATAGGAGTGAGAAATAAGTCATAACGACCAATCTGCTCACTGATAAGGAATGGCTCTTAATAGAAATATTATTAACTTCCTCACTATAATATCCTCTTGAATCGATGGTGGTTTGCCTGAGGGCTGAAGAGACGAAGCATTGCGTTTACTTTTTCAAGTAAAATACAATATTTTAAAAAAGTAAGTTTATACTCCGCGCTCTGGTCTCAATGACTTCGTAAAATCGACCATCATACAAGAGTTGGTAGACTCATAATAAGAACATCCCTTGTGAAAAGCACGTATTAATTTATCAATTAATTGCAATATATGCATGGATTAGCACAACTGATTAGTAAACAACGACACTATTGATACATTTTGTTTTCTTGGTGAAATTTCTCTCGACGTTAACTCACTCAAAACAGCTTGATCCGGCGTCTCTCTAACAATGTGGTGAAACAATGCCTTGGATGAATTGGACTGAAATGATCTTCCAAAGCTCTCCGATTATCAATCATCTTGTGGTACATGCTTTCCCGTCTCCAATTTTCATTATTCACACGGATTGAGACCTTCCATTGTGGTGGTGGCGGCAATAATGACCGGATACCAATTTTATTTCCCTGAATGATGTGTGATGCGGTGAGCCTTATGGACCCTCACATTGTCTACATAGAATATTATATAAGATGGATACATAATCTGTGCATAAACGTGATGGTAAAAAGGTTGATCAATCAACCGATTGGAGAATTTCGACACATTGATGGCCGGCCTCTCGGACAGTCGTAATAATGTAAACAATGGCAGTGATTGGTTAACATAGCAAACTACACATGATTTTCGACCAACTGTTCTCCCGCTTGATCAATAGAACCACACAGAAAACTGTGTATACTTAAACGTTCATAATATGATTGAGAAAATCGTGTGATAACTAGTCACCCATTTGACGGTATAAAAATAATGACAAGGATTAGAGAGAGAGAGAGAGAGAGAGAGAGAGAGAGAGAGAGAGAGAGAGAGAAAGAAGAAAGAAAGAAAGAAGAGAGAGAAGAAAGAAGAGAGAGAGAGAGAGAGAGGTGCAAAAGACGACTGATTGGCAATTAAATTAATCTTTTGGTGCGCATGAATACAAATCCAATTTTTGTTTTGGGTGAAGGAGGGGGGGGGGGGGGGGGGGGAGGGGGTGGGTAATTTGTCATTAAAGCAGATTGAGAAAAATAAAATGGCGAATCGAAGTTACTACTGTCATGCATCCAAAACCATTAAAGTTCACAACCAATCACTCATTCTAGCTGAATTATCTTCTGCTGGCGACCGCGCCCCCCCCCCCCCCCCCCCCCCCCCCTTGGCACGTAAACACACACACACCAACCACACACAACACACCAAGAGGAGAGAGAGAGAGAGAGAGAGAGAGAGAGAGAGAGAGAGAGAGAGAGAGAGAGAGAGAGAGAGAGAGAGAGAGAGAATAATATTATCGGCTATAGATGAAGACCAAACCTCAACATTATGATCCTCAAATTGATTTGAGAGAACACAGCATTCCATGGTAGAATAACGACCACGCTTACCGCAGGAGTTCCCCAGGGTGAAGCGATAAATTGGTTGCTGGAGACAATAAGAATTTAAAACTGACATCTAGAGAAATAACAATCGGCACTTGGAATGTCCGAACCCTCTTTGCCAGAATAAAAGTGAATGAATTAGTGCATGAACTCAATCCCTGCAAATGGGGCATTGTGGGTCCAGCGGAGGTTAGGTGGACTGGCCTCGGAGAGACCACAACAAACGATGGACACAATTTATGGTACTCCGGTCGTGGAGTTGGATTCCTTGTAAGGAAAGAAAATGTTGCCACTTAATCTAACAATCATCCAGGCTTATGTACCAACTTCATATTAGAGTGATGAAGATTTGAAAGAGTTTTATGAGAAACTCGAGTCAACAATCTCAAAGGTACCAAAAAGACATAATAATAATAATAATAATAATAATAATAATAATAATAATAATAATAATAATAATAATAATAATAATAATAATAATATATAATAATAACAATAATAATGATAATATAATAATAATAATAATAAACAACAACAACAACAACCAACAACAAAACAACAAAACATAAAAACAAAAAAACAACAACAACACACAAAATAATAATACTAAATATAATAATAATAGTAACGCTTCTTCCATTATACAAAACTATTCACCGTAAAGATTCCTCCATTATAAAAGACAAGGCACGGTAAAGCTTGCTCCATTATACAAGACAAGTCTCGGTACAGTTCCATCCTCTATGTCATAACTAAGTAAACGTGTAACTTTTCTAATAATCTCCGTGGTGTTCTTGCCTGTCTTTAGTTCAGTTTTGAACTGCATGTTTTCACTTCATTCCCTTTCGATTGCATAAAGTAATATCTATACTATCGTACTCTGAGAAAACACGTATGATAGCAGTATAGAGACTGACATTAAGGGAATAGATTTCGATACGTATAGGTACATAAGAAACAAATTAATATAATTTTCCATTCTGTACTAGATGGAATTCTATTTAGTTTCGGATTCTTTCTAAGGAAACTCATCAATAGGCTTTTCTAATGTATATAGCAGGGGGATATGATTGATGGCTGCTTCGCGTTTTTATGACACATTGAAACAATCTTGGATAGTCGATGTTGTATGAGAAATAGAAGGGGATGTCTGGTTTCACATTTTGGCATGGCATTCGATTTGGCATGAAAGGTAGCATTTAACAGGAAAAAAAAAACATCTTGAGCTTTTATAAAGTGCAACATTCTCTAAATGTGCTCTAAGTGATTGACAAAATGGTCCCAAGCCAACAGGATCTCTTAGCCGTTTCGCTTGTAAGGCGATATTGCAATTATATCGACAGAGAAAACGCTGTTTCCGGCCAGGTACGCCTTTTACTCCTGAATACTGTGAAAGTATGTGAACAAATGGCCATTTTCAAGGGCCCATCTTTCGCTATTTTTAGCGAGATTCGAATAAGGCGCCGACAGTTCCCGAGTTGAATGTCATACCACAATACGTCATATGACACGTCCCTGTTCACCGCCTCTCTCTCTTCTCAAAATAAATAATAAAGAATCTTTGGGGGTTTTCGTATTATTTTCTTAAATTAAAGTTTAGAGACGGAAAACCAGGAAAGTTTTCTAAAGCTGCGATTTTCATTTAAGGCTTTGTATCTTTAGAAAAAGAATTCGACATGACATCTACTAAAAATATATTATTCCAAAATGCTGGTGGATTCTCTCGTTATTAGCTAGTTGGATGACTGTAATTCTCTACTCATGGATTGTCTAACGAAATGATCGATCGACGACACTGGCTAATGACGCTAACAAAACCAATGATTGTTGCGTCTTTTTTCTGTTTGTTTGTTTGATCTATCGATGATCCACCAATATTACGCGCCATCTGTAGTTTTCGTGTCTATGATGTAATTGCTTTCCGTATTTCTTGTGATGTAATTTCATTCCACGGATGTAAAAAAAGTCACTAACACAGATCAGTTGTCTCTTCAGTCGCCTGATCTTTATCATATGGATTGTGCGTGTTATGCGGGATTTCCAAACTGAGAAAGTCGTATTGTTCCAATCAATGAACGATTTGTTGAATGAAATTATCATGCAAGATACAAGGAAAGCAATCACATAATGTAAACACAGACTGCGGATTGATAGTCAACTGGGTGGGTCATCGGCTGAACATGGCAACTGGAACTGAAAATGACATTGAAATCATTGGTCTCCGATATTTAGAAGAAAAAAACAAAAACAAAACAAAACAACAACAAATGGCTTTACTAGTATCGCCATAATTATTTGAATCCCTGATGACCTGGAAAAAGATTTGAAAATGGAATTGACGGTTTTAATCTTAATAATTAAAAAGTCTTTAAATCTTTAGATCAGTACTTTTATTGGCACGCAACACGCACACACACAAACACACACACACTTATTTATGTTGTGTACTTAATTTAATTACTCACAACATTCCCAGCCGGAAATAACATACCAACAAACAAATCTATGTTTAACCTTAAACGTTTATAGTCTGATTGATGCAATTTAATGAGAACAATAAGAAGGAATGAGCGACGTTGATTTCGTTTCAAATACACACAAACACATGCACACGCACACAAACACACACATACGTATATACATACATATATATATATATATATATATATATATATATATGTGTATATATATATATATATTTATACATATACATATATATATATATATATATATTATATATATATATATACTCCCCCCCCCTCCCACACACATACACACACACACACACACACAAACCATCCTCTTTTTTAGTTCCCCCCCCCCCATTCAACCCCCTCCTCTTTCTGTATAATTTGATTTAATTTTACAATCAAAAAATAAATATCTGCGTGTTATATATAAAATGAGGTCGAAACGTCTTATAATTGAATATTGTCTCATTTTAAGAGCCATATTTACTTCTTATAATTTTGTTTCATAGTTTTTTAATAACCGTTTCTTAATTCTTAGTGCATTGCTCCATTATTATAGTCACATTATTGAGCAATCTTGGTATCAAATTCGAATTATAATACAACTAAATGTATGAGAGAGAGAGAGAGAGAGAGAGAGAGAGAGAGAGAGAGAGAGAGAGAGAGAGAGAGAGAGAGGGGGGGGGCAGGAGTGATGAAAGATAATATTATTATTATCAATCCCATTCCATCACGGTTTTCCTCCAAAACAAGTCTGAATGGGACAATCCCAGATTACGTCTTGATGTCTGAACACTGGTGGATCACTTTGAGGATTGTATGGGCCCAGACCACCAATCGTGACCAGGGATGGCAGACAATTCAATTAGTGTACCAGTCTTATTTTGGGTAAAAAGGCAGACCCAATTGATGAACATGGTGATAATGACAACAAAAACATCGATAACCACAAGGACAACAACGACGACAACAAACATGGAACCATACAATGACAACAATAACATCAACAAAACAACGACAACAAAAAGCAAGTTAGCCATTTGTCGGCGTTTATTTGGATTAGGAAAGATTTGAATGAGAAACACATCCTTTATCTCATTTTGTAATCATAAAATCAAATATTCGTTTTCTTTTTGATAGATTCATCACATTTTCCGGATAGAGGCAGCTCAATGATTTTTATTTTATATAAAGAGCATGTCGTCATCTGCAAATCGCTGCCGCATTTGTACCAAAGATCATCTTTATCATGTTCTGACATGTTGCATTATGACAAACGATTTAATATTTCGATTTTCGAAAATCTCAACCTTGAAAAGCAAAAATTCAAATTTTGAATGATTACAAAACTTTGTTTACATTAGAAAGATTCAAATCGACCTTTCTGTTTAACAATGAAATGCTGGTTTGTAAGAAAAAACAGCAGGCTTTATGATTGTTACTTTAATATAATGCTGTTTTATGATTTGCAATTGAGACGAGAGGATCAGACGTGAAAAGATCAAGAAAAGCAATAGGACCAGACTTATTTACTTAAGCCCTTAACCCCGGTCGGAGATTGACCACCAATGATGCTTCCCTTCCCCGGGCCTGCTTACGCTACCAGCTTCCATTTGTTTATAAAGGTCTGTAATTTGTTGGCAATGCCTTTGGTTGTATGTCCTTCATATTTCTGATCCATACAATAATACAGAATACAGGCATTATATGTGCGCATTCCAATAGCGCAGAATAACGTCAGAACTAGGCCACACCGATAGTCTCTTGTGCAGTTTTTTCCCCAGGGAAAGGGTAACACATGCGCAGTATTTTTCAGTTGACACTTGAGAAGTTATTACCTGTCGAGTATACTTCGGGTTGTATTTGTTTCCCGTTATTGTGCAGCTATGATGCAGATGAGTTCCTTTAATGTTATACTTAAAATTATATATTTGCAATGATTTAATTTTAAACGAATGTAATCGGGAAAAAGATAGAAAACAAGATGGAAACTTCTTGGCCACATTCTCCGAAGAGACCATAACATACCGGCACAGACAGCATTGAAGGAATACTTCAACGCCAGAAAGACATACCGTGAACACCAACGTCTCTACCAACAACGGTAATTGTCGACCTGCAGGCCGTCTGCTCAAATCAGCACCAGGAGAATTTGTATCTTTTCAGCTACAAAAAAACTATTCCATCAAATCTAAAGACGGAACATGATCTGCTCGCTCTTAAAACGTTGGCACAAGACAAGGATACATGGAAATTTATAACAAAAGGAATCCAACAAGCAGAGGACATGCTGACAACCGCACAATACACGGCAAGCGTCATTGAGACCGCGTCAAGATCATCATCATTCACATTCACAAGTGGCTAATGAAATTGCATTGCACGCCTTAAATTGATTTCTTTTTGTCGCAGTTGGATTCTTTATGCTGAAATTGTGTTCTCCATTTTAATATTTGCCTTATAAACACTAGACGCCTAGAACGATACTCAAATTTGAGAGAATCAACAAGAAAAAAAAAAGTTAAAGAAAAACTGAAAAAAAAGAGGAAGTAAAGCAAAAAGTTGCATTTTGGGCATCCTCAATAATCTGCGGACATTATCAACGAAATGCTTTTGGAAGTAATTGAAAAAAAAAAGATGAAAATTCTAGAAATGGAACACATATATTTTGTCAGTATTGATTCTATTCTGTTAATTGATATTTTGCTTCATATTTAAATTGCTGTAAATAACAAATTAAGAGAAATCGTTTGGCGTATAACATTTACCACTTTGATTGATATATTAACAATAATATGTTTAATCGATCAAAAGTGAACGCTACTTGAAAGTGAAGATTACACAAAGTGGTGCTTATTTTAAACCATGAATTCTTCTTCTTGAGTGTTTCGTATGATCACCATTCATCTTGAACATACAAACATTTGTCGCCTCATGGATTTTAGAAGATGTTGAAGCTCTACACGGGGAATAGCTTTCTACTCGTCGACCAACGTTGCTGTCAAATCGTTGAGATTCTCATTGTAGCCATGCCTATCAAAATCATAACGATGCCCTACCATTTCCCAGACTTGTTCGGTGCAGTTTAAATCTGGGTTATAACTGGGCCAAATCTGGACTTAAACAGGACTAAGCCATAACATTGATGTTTCGATCTTCTAAGTAGGTTTTTTCGGGGATCGATGAATGTCGACGAGCATTTTCTAGTTGGAGGATGTTCCGTTGTGGGCTTCAAGGGTCAATATTACAATTCTTTATATCGAGAATATGGATAATATTAATATGACAGGATAAATATTTAGAAAGCAGTTTCATAAATAAAATAATATACCATTGTGCAGACTATAATAATCTATCAAATTACAAAATATATGAAGCTTCCAGGGACTTTGTAAATGACATGGAAAAATAAAATAATTGAGAGTCATAGGTACAATCTTGATATTCCTTATATCCCTTCTAACTTATCTAATACCTACCTACCTACTTACCTACCTACCTACCTACCTACCTACCTACCTACATAACACCTTCTTATCTACTCTACACATGTATTTTACACACAAAACTCATACATACATCCATTCGCACATACACAAACACACACACACACATACACACACACACACACACACACCGCGTAACAGAATACAGAAAGTGTTGAAAGCTCTTAGAATGAAAATGCATTTGATCAATATGACATTTCCATCCAATGTTTAGATAGGCCTCGTCTAATTCGTCTTCCAATATTGACGTTGTCCTCTCATTCTCCACTGTGAGAGAGTACAAAGTGACCACATGGAAAATGACTGATTTGATTTACCCTCTAGGCAAACTGAATTATTGCCGGATAAATTGATTAAAGTCTGATCAAAGACGTCTCACGACGCCTTGTGCAAACACGTTGACGCGTGGATGCTACTCGTTATGTAAATGACATATTATTGACTGAATCGTCCTCAAAGACATTCTATTATTTGAATCAATTGTCTCAGTTTTATAAAGATGCTTAAATAGTTCAAGCTATAATGACAAAACGCTTTTATTCATTTTGGCCTGAAAACGTTTGCTTTAAATATTGATCGATTGAATTGATGCCCAATTTGTGAAAAAAGAAAAATCGATTCGCCTAGTGTCATTTTAAATCATCGATTTTTGAAGTCTCATATTTATTGATTTTTTGTTTTATTCGATCGTAATTTAAAGTAAAAGTTATCAAGACAAAATGAAAGAGTCTGGTTGGTCAATGTGCGACAGACTAGTGAATGAATGCACGTATAAGTTAACTTCGATCGAAGTGCACTTATTTACAAGTCTGATAACCCACAGTGTTATGGTCTCTTTATTTTTAAGGAAATACCCCAAACCACCGAAAATGTCCATTTCAAAAATGTTAAAATAAGCCCGGAGTTGCGCTCGTAGTTGTACGTGAAATTCCATCTATTGTCCTTTAAACCTGGGGATCTCCAGCCTTATTATATAATGTAAATTCTTTGCTCAGTGATGCTGTTTAAATATGGACAACTCGGCCAACCCCCTTATTTTTAATAAAATAAGAGAATTCTGTGATGTATTTGTTGCTTTCTTTTATGACTATCATCGTCAAGTACAATTATTATTCCACACAGAAAGTTTTGAAAATAAATATCGAATAGTATTTGAGTAATTGGACATTTTATGGGATCGAAATTTTCAATGTTGATTTTCTCAAAACTGTAAAATCTGGGATAGCCTACTTGTCTTTAAAAGCATCCATTTATCTTTTTGGACACACAAATATTGATGTCATCATTACCGCCGATAAATTTTCTTTCTGTTTCACATACTTTCCAAATAAAAAACAGATGGAAAATTTTGTTTTTAACTTACAATTCACGAAATCCGCTTCAACACCCAACATTTTGTAAAATTTCGACACCCTCCAGGAAAAGTCGGTGTTTTTGAAATTTAGAAACTTCTGATTTGTTAAAAATAAGTATTCTTTTATTTCAGATACCCTTTCTGTTCGATCTATGCCGTATGTTTTTCATTTCAGTCCCGAATCTAATCAAAAACTGACTAAAACACACTTTCTACACACTGTTTAACATGCGGGCACATCTAATGAAGGGGATGACGTCATTTCAACACACTTTTCCGGTTAAATTTAGTAACATCTGCAGAGGCAGCACCGTCTACAAATAGATGGGGTGTTCAAGGCTATTAGCATTTCTTTTTATCAATGCATATCTGTAAATGTGAACCACCATCTCTATTCGGTGTTATATCGGATTGAGACGAGTTCCAAAGTTGAATTTAAAGGAGAAACCGACGACAGAAAAACAAAAGCTGAGCCTTAAGTAATTCTGTGTAAGCCGGAGTTTATCCCGGTTTCTATAATGTGAAACGGACAATAGCAATGACTTGCTATCCTTTGGATAGGACACTAGTATATCACAAAGTACTTTCCGCCAGATCTAACAGACCCATCTACACAATCACTACTGAGTGGACGGGGGATCAGAAAAAATCTCGACTGCACCCGGGATCGATCACGGTGCCTTTGCGTGTGAAGCGAGTGCTCATATGAGCTATCGGGAACCCCCCCCCCCCCCCCCCCCGCCTCCCTAAAGTAGTTTATTAAAAAAATAATAAACTATATCCTTTCTCTCCATTGGGCAAAATCAATTAAATCAATTTCTATGATTTAAAATCAGTGTTTCACGCCGGCATAACACTGCCTTGAGACAGAGGGTCATTAATGTATCTGTTTACATGTAGGAAGGGGCAGTACTTTCAAGACAACGATACAAAGCTTTGAATTTAATCCTTTCTCAACAGGCGGCCAATACAGGTCATGAAGCAGAGGTCCGACAGAATCGCACCTACGCTTCATGAATACTAGTCTGGCAGCGCTGTTTTGGACAATCTGAAGACGTCTCAGATTATATTGCGATACGCCAAACAACAGAGCATTACAATAATCCAATTTCGATTGTACGAGGGACACAACCAGGTGTTTGGTCACATCCTCAGATATGAACCGTCTAATCGAAGCAATCTTTTTTAGCTGGAATAAGAGAGATCTAACCATATTATTAACCTGATGCTCCATCGACAGTCCAGAGTCTAAGAATGTGCCAAGGTTTTTCACTTTGTCAACAATTTGAATGGAGGCATCCCCCAGCTTCAAATCTGTTTCACTTTTCCACTTCCTGTTCCCCACATACAGCACATCCATTTCTTAACATTTTGGATACAATTCTTACTATCGGCTGATACTTATTGTAAATTTCTCGTTTTGGAAAGGCATTATAATTGCGTATCATCAGCGTATTGATAGACGGAACTTCTGATGATTTTAGACAGAGGGCAAACGTACAGAACAAAAGAACGGGTCCAAGTACTGAAACCTGGGGAACCCCACAATCAAGAATTATTTCCTCTTCATCCACCGTAATAATCTGTTTACGATTAAACTAATATGACCTGAACCAATCAAGCGCTGCACCAGACACGCCATAAGTAATTTCAAGACGTTTGACGAGAAATAATAATGAAATGACAATGCATTCATTATCGAACAGAATACACAAATAGTTCAAATATAGAATTCCAGGTTAATTCACAAACTGCTTTACTACCACCACGTTCCATTGATACTTAGGTTTATTACACTTACCCCCCCCCCCCCACCCCAACTGACAAAATGATATGTTGTTACTTTGTAGCATTTCACCGTGAAGGTCTGTTGTAAAATTGGTTACCGTTCCAAGTCCAATATGTGGACTGCAAGATGTCTCAACTTTGCGCTGTTTTGGCTGTCTCCTCTCAGTGACTATCTAATCGCAGAGAGAAAGTCAAGTTTGTCATGTGAGCCAATAGTTCACAGAGTTCGTCTATCGACGAGGATACAGCCGCTCAATGTCCCTTTGTGGTGGAGTCATGTCGTGCCCTGTCACTGTCAAGGCAGATAGTCAATTACCGCTTTCGAAACAAGAGACAAAATAATTAAGGCAAGATGGGCACAATTTCTTAGAGCAGATAATTTTGGGACAGGACGGAAGTTTTGACATTTTGTCACGCGGGGGGGGGGGGGGGGGGAATTAAAATAAAAACGAGGAAAAAACCCAAAACAAAACAATAACCAAAAAGCAAAGCAGAAACAAGAAAGGAAAAAAAAAAGACAAAAGGAAAAAAAAAAACAGACGGGAAGGAAAATTTTCAAAAATAAATGAAAGGGAAACGTACCAATACCCAGATGCATAATATGTCGTCAAAGGTACGCCGTGCTGTGTCCTTTTCATAAAAATAAATATATGTGTATGTGTACGTATCTTCGGTTTCACGGTACTTAATGCGATTCTTTATGATTCATTTATCTCCTGGTAGGCTAACTTTTAATTTCATGCAATAACATTTAGTATGGATCACTCATTTGATGAAACTTAGATTAAGCATTATTCACCCGTCATAGCCATGTTCCCTTTCAGAACTGAGTCGAGTGTTGTAACGCATGGAATGTGTCTTTCTCAAGGACGCGATCTTGGGTTCGAGTTTGCTGATTGCGCTCAGAATCGCTTGGCTTTGTTAAAGTGTAATACTCGATCATTAACATCACGAAAATCAAGATAATTTCAAAATTGTTATGTGTAAATTCTCAACTGCCGTTTATATATTTACTTATTCACCATATTTATTCACTTGTTTATTTATCTTTGTTATCATACGTCTTAAGCATCTATTCTAGGGGAAGGCTCGAATAACCCAGACGCTTGCTGCATGCAGTGCCGCAAAGATGGATCGAGTGAAGTGATATACTCAAGGCCGCAAAGCGCGGCGGGACATCAAACCGTAGCTTTCGTGAACTTATAGCCTGACACTAGGAATTGTCTTTTGACGCCATTTTTAGATTAGTACACCGTCTATTGAGTTGTCATCAGTAGTTCTTAAGGGGAAAATGATTCGAATTGTTAAAATATTTAATACAATTCACGATTTGTTTTCTATTATGGTCATAGACTTGTCTTTTGACTTAACTTTTTGGTCAGTGTCAGGCTATGAGTTTATGAAGACTGCGATCGAACTCGAACTCAGATAAGATCGTACTGGTTTTCAACTCTTCCACACTTTTTTATCCAATGCCAACACACTCCGAGGACATTACCCCGAAATCTACGTAACAACCGATTCTCACTAATACTCTTCGATTCCGTTAGACATGGGATGAAAGCTCGTGTAAACCGGATGCTGAGTTCCAGGAACTGGTCATTGGTGACTTCTGGGCCATTGCACGGACTTCCTTTGCCAGTCATAGAATCAAAAGAACACAAAAACATTCCATTACGTCTGATTTTATTGCATTGCCCTAACATAACCACGAATTACGGTAATCCATCGGTCGTCATCACTTGCAAGGACAGCCCTTCAAACCAAATAGGCAACAGCCAGCTTTGAAGGGATTGTATGAAAAATACAGTGTTCGAATGGATGGAGTATGGGAGGTCACAATCCCGGAAGGTATTCAATGACAGGCCACGACTCGTTAGCCGTAGCTGCACTTAATTGACTTCCGTTCTTTTACTGCTATTGGAAGGACCATCGCTCGATCCTTAATTTATACCAGTTCGTAAAGTCGTTATACAATAATTACAATGGAAACCCCTCGTGTTTCATCTCATTCCTCTTAAATGTTTCATTCTCATATAATTAACTGCATCCTCCTCAACCCCCCCCCCTATCTCTCTCTCTCTCTCTCTCTCTCTCTCTCTCTCTCTCTCTCTCTCTCTCTCTCTCTCTTTCTATTTTTTTTTCAATGTTTAAAATCACTGTTGGGCTATCATGGAAATAGATAGATACAGTGAGTGAAAGGGGAGTTGTGACGAAGTATGGATGGACTTACAACTCGATATGCTTTGTGCGAGACAAACACATGAAGCAACGTAAACATATTAGATTTGTTTTGTTAAATATGCATACACAAACACACACACACATACACACACACACACACACACACACACACACACATATATATAAATATATATATATATATATATATATATATATATATATATATATATATATATATATATATATGAGTGTTGGTGGGTACTCGTAGGTACGAAAGTGCTCGATAATGATGGTTAGAGCTAATATAAATAAATTTTGTATATATATATATATATATATATATATATATATATATATATATATATATATGTGTGTTGTGTGTGTGTGTGTGTGTCTGTGTGTGTGTGTGTGTGTGTGTGTTCGAAATACATTCCTACAATAAATAGTGTTTCACAAAATTATAAAGCATATTAAGTATCATCTGGGTTTTGAAATTGCGGTCTTTCATAATATTTCCTTTCTTTAAAAAATATAGCATTGTGGAGAACATTGTGCTTATTTGAGTCAATAAAAAAATTGATACGGTGCACAACTCTACTGAAAGATTTGAAAATTAGAAATGTATTTTTTACAGATAGATAAACAGATAACTTGATTTCCTTTTATAATTTAAAGTCAGTTTGAATGTTTGTTGAGTCACACAAATATC
>NC_088365.1:41036082-41051082 GCF_034508935.2 Berghia stephanieae | reverse complement strand
TGTATCTATCTATCTATCTATCTATCTATCTATCTATCTATCTATCTATCTATCTATCTATCTATCTATCTATCTATCTATCTATCTATCTATCTATCTATCTATCTATCTATCTATCTACCTATCTATCTATCTATCTATCTATCCATCTGTCTATCTATCTATCTATCTACCCATCTATCTATCTATCTATCTATCTATCTATCTATCTATCTATCTATCTATCTATCTATCTATCTATCTATCTATCTATCTATCTATCTATCTATCTATCAATCTATCTATCTATCTATCCATATATCTATCTATCTATCTATCTATATCTATCTATCTATCTATCTATCTATCTATCTATCTATCTATCTATCTGGCGGTATATTTGTCTGTCTGTTTTCCCGTCCATCTTGCGGTCAGTTGCTTGATTACCCAACACCCCCTTCCACCAAACACGAAAGAAACAAACGTATAAAATCCATTAAAAGATCAACCCAACCAAATGTTTCCCTCTTTTATCCTTAAAGGTGAACTTCTGTGATTGGAGTTCGGTCGACCCCGTGTCGATAAAACTATCTACAGGAGAACTGTGTGAATCTGCCAAGGATTCTGCTTATTTACATATTTGTTTATTAAATGTGTTTTCTATCTAAATTTAATAACAGATTGACAAGGTACTGTGTGAAATTTATAAATTTATGACTATTTTATCGGGGCCTCTTCAACAACCTATTATCGATAATTAAATTTAAAAGGAAATAACATCTATTTAAGTCTCGTATCTACGGAAGTAGTTTTCGACTATTGATGACGCAATTATAAATTAAGAAAATGAGTTGAGCAGGCACTTATGTTGATAATAACAAGAAATGAAGTATGAAAAGACAACAGAGAATAAAAACTTAAAGATTTGAAACCAGAGATTTGACTCGATATTTTGAGCCAAATTTGGTTACCTGAAGGAAATATTAAACATTAATCATGGAATCAATACGTATCTTTGGAAAGAAAATAGATATCTGGACATGGCATTTGTAACCATAAAATTCAACCTAATAGGTCAGAAGAACTCGCACTTGCTTTTTTGTTTTGCATAGTTCATGACCTTTATTCAATACGTTTGATTGACTGATTTTAGAAACTTATTACTTATACTCGCATTTTGAATCGGCGCGGCAAATGCAAACGAATAATCCAGTACCAAGCAGTGAGTGGGACCATCAAGCAGTGATTTGACGGTGAATAGTAGACGGTGTAACTTTGGATCAACACACGCACACACACACACACATACACGCACACACACACACACACACACATTGTCATTTCCATGGAGACAGCTTTCATTGCCGTCGCCCTTAGTTAAAATAATTGATTTACACTTTTTTTTGTAGTCCTTAACATTTTCTTACTGAAAATAGATGGCTTTTTATTTCTGAATTCTAGTACACTATTCACATAATTGACGCGTTTCTGTTAAAATTTGCTTAAAATTTTGTTTTTGGCCATTGATTTACTAAAATAAGTTCCTTCTTCCTTAATCATTCAATGATATTGGTAGAATAAACCCTCTAAAATGTTAGCGGATCTCGATATGAGATTGGACGTTACTCACAAATGTGACTTGGGGCCATGGGGCATTTCATAATCACGAAGTGATTAATAGGGTTAATATAAAAGTGCCAATTTACAAAATGGGGTTACCTTGAGGTTTTGTCAGTAAAACGTATATTGCCATAGTTTTGTCATAGTTTTGGTGGTCCTAAAATCATTAAACTCGCTTTTGCTCTTTGTCCAATGATCGATGATCGACTCAAGTTTGGGAATTCCCGTTCAATCTTTCTCCTTAACACGGAACCATCCTGAAAATATCACCCGTGAACGACTTCAATACTTTCTATTTAAATGGTATAAATAAATGTTAGTTATCATTGCAAAGACCAGGCTTCGGTTGGCGAGAAAAGAAACCGCATCAAATCAAATCGACGATAAAACCCCCACTTTCGGGAATTCCCCTAGTCTTTGCCGCTTACGTATTTCTTTTGTTTTGCTTTCGTTTATCCCATGGTTTATTTACCTCCTTCGTGCAATCCTTCATTTAATATAAGATTTTAAAAAATTAAATGGTTGGAAGGAGAGATGGAAGAGAGAGAGAGAGAGAGAGAGAGAGAGAGAGAGAGAGAGAGAGAGAGAGAGGGAGAAAAAAGGAATAAAAATATAGAGAAGAAGAAGGGGGGGGGGGGGGTAGAAAAAAAGAAAGAAAGAGAGAGGGGAGGAGAGGGAGATAGAGAAAGAAAACGTGTAGAAAGAAAGAGAAAGAGGAGAGAGAGAGAGAGAGAGAGAGAGAGAGAGAGAGAGAGAGAGAGAGAGAGAAAGAGAGAGAGGAGAGAGAAAGAAAGAAAGAAAGAAAGGGGAGAGAGAGAAAGAAAGAAAGAGAGAGAAAGAATGAAAGAAAGAAAGAAAGAAAGAGAGAGAGAGAGAGAGAGAGAGAGAGAGAGAGAGAGAGAGATAGAGAAAGAAAGAAAGAAAGAGGGTAAGAGATAGAGAAAAAGAGAAAGGAAAAAGAAAGAGAAAGGATATATATATATATATATATATATATATATATATATATTATATATATATATATATATATATATATATATATATATATATATATATATATATATATATATCTAGTTTCATATATATATATATATATATATATATATATATATATATATATATATATATATATATAATATATATAAATATAATATATATATATATATATATATATATATTATATAATATATATATATATATATATATATATATATATATATATATATATTAGAGAGAGAGAGAGAGAGCTGCTAACCAGCTGCACCTGAACGAAGCGAGTGGGGGTCGTAGAGCTAATGGCGTGTGATATTGTGAATTGTGTGATATTATCGTACCGCTGCTCAGCCTATCTGTCACTATTTATATATCTATTTCGGCACCAGGAGAATCAGGTGAGTCAAACAAGCTCGTACCCATTTGATCCTACCTCTATTTATATATATAGTTGAGACACCTGCATCCTCAACCTATGCTCAGGTCAATACGTCACGGCCCTGAAACTTACCTGTCCACAGATTGTTTAAATCTTCCCTATCATCAGACCAGTCTACAACCATCTTGGACCAGCCCGATGCTATTTGGTTTATTTATGTAATACTTAATAGTCATTACCTATAAACTCAAACCACATGGAAATGAAGAATAACCCGTGTACCAAGTTTATTTTAATGTCAAATTATCTGGTCTTACCTGTATCATCATCGTCGTCATCATCATCATCATCATCATCATCATCATCATCATCATCATCATCATCATCATCATCATCATCATCATCACCACCCTTCTTCCTCTTCTTGTTTTTCTGTTCTTAAAATGTAATCGTATATTTTATCCAATGTAATCGTATATTTTATCCGGCGACAATTTATTAATGTCAGCATGGCATACCTGGCACATTAGCCATGGTTCTGTTACCGATAATTGCATTGGATTTAAAGTAAGATGTTATTATTTCCATCAATCAACATTAATTGTAAATGTCATGGCTCATGTAATTTTACAATATGAAAACCAGTTTATCAATTGGTTTGTCTTCTACTTACATAATCGTCCTGTGCCTCTTCTACTAAGATCAGATATCTGACAATAAGAAGAGTATGATCTCAAAGTTTGAGCCCCCCCCCCCCCCCCCCCTCTCTCCCTTATTTTTTGTACACCCGATTTAGAGTCGAATGGGCGTTTCATAATATACAACTGGCCTAACCGTTTAAGGTGCCATTCTTGGAATCCAGTACCAGTTCTCGTTCATTCTTCGTGATCCAGTTATTGTGTTGATAACCTAAAGACCGAAGCCAATGTTGTCATTATGGCCACCCACCTGGGCATTGACAGCGCTTAATTCTGTTTGATGTTGTTACGTTACCGTTCAGGCCAATCGGCACCGCAGATGTACCTCTTTGCCGGCTATTCAGTAAAAAGGGCTACGTGCATTTTATCCTTGTATATTTACACGTACCTCCATTTGTTTATAGTGGGATTAATAGTAGTTTACCCGATACTAATGGAAAGAAACTCTGGACGCCGAGAAAAATGTTAGGACAAGATTTTACTTGGAAAATATAGCAGTCCAAGCATTCTAGGTGGCCTGTATTGAAAAATAATAAACTATAACCTTAGATTGACGTCATCAAAAAGGATTATTTATATTTGATAGCATCTGCTTTCATTTCATTTCCAACACGTTTACAAATAGTGTAAAGGTTTCATTCATTATTAACTGATATTTTTTTTTAACTTTGAAAGGAGCTCATATTTACATATGCAAAACATGTTTAATTCAAGACTAATATGAGTACAATGCTTGGGAGATTGGGATGGGCTTTAATACCGTGGATGTCTTGGCCAACGCGAATAGTTTGAAGATAACACACATCGGAAGTAAGAACAAGGACGAAAATAAACAACATCGAACTCAATTAAAAGAAAAGTACCCTACGGATACGTCGACTGACGATATGGAAACACATTGAAATATTTGTATTGACAGAAAAATGTGAGTGTCCGTACTTATATATATATATATATATATATATATATATATATATATATATATATATATATATATATATATATATATATATATAATATTATATTATATTATATTATATTATATTATATTATATTATATTATATTATATTATATTATATATGGGAGTAATTTTGTCACCAAGTGTGTTCCTTAGTTGTGTCCAACACAGTTTACACTATGATAAAGACATTATAAAGACAATAATATAATGAACTTATATAATATAATGAACTTATATAGCGCCTAGTTCCAATTTGGAATTGCTCACTGGCCCTTTACATCAACACATCATGTATGATATACAAATATAGAACTGGCATGTTAAAACCACACAAATTCGATGATAACATAATATATTATAATAAAATACATACTAAGAGTCCAAATTATATGCCCTACAGAAAAGCTCAGTTTTTAACCGTTTTCTAAAGATAAGTGGATTTTCACTATTTTTAGTTTCAATATTGATGGAGTTCCACAGTCGGGGGGCATGGTGGTCAAAGGATTTCTCATGAAAAACTAACGATTTTGGGGGTTCCCTTAGGATATTTAAATTAGCAGATCTTAAATTTCGACTGGGTTCATAAAGGTGGATAAGTTCCTGAAGGTAAACAGGAGCGGAATTGTTTAAGCAATTGAAAACATGGGTGAGTATTTTAAATTCAATCCTAAACTTTACAGGTAGCCAGTGTAGGTCCTCCAAAATCGGTGTTATATGCTCGCGCTTTTTAGATAACGTTACCAATCGAGCTGCTTTGTTCTGTATCTTTTGGAGTCGATTAATGACATTATTATCACAACCATAGAGCAAGCTATTGCAATAATCAAGGCGGGTAAGAATCAAAGAGACCACAAGAAGTTTAGTAGTATCAATATCAAGAAGCCTTCTAATAGCACCAATAGATCTAAGGTAAAGATTGCAGGATCTAGTTACATTAGTGACATGGGCAGACATGTTTAATTTGGTATCGAATAAAACTCCTAAGTTTCTCACAGGTTCTTTAGTGATGGGAATTACACAATCAGAGAGATTCAGGTTAAGCGTGGAAAGGTCCACGAGGCCCCGTCTTGTAATTTGCAACACCTCTGTTTTATTTTCATTTAACCTGAGTTTGTTGCAACACATCCAGTCACTAATCTCAGAGATACAATTTTCTATATCCGTTATAACATTGAGATGATTGTCAGTATTAATGGGAAACAGTAATTGGGTGTCGTCTGCGTAAAAATGGTACTTAATAAAATATTTTGAGATGATGTCACCTAATGGTCTGATATAGAGGGTGAATAAAGAGGGTCCCAGAACTGAACCCTGTGGTACACCAAAAGATAGGGGACAAGGAGAAGAGAAGTCATGTCGATTTACAGACACTGATTGAATTCTGTCAGAGAGGTAAGAAGAAAACCAGTCAAGGAGAGTACCCCCAAATCCGTATAGTGTCTTAAGTCTGTCAATTAAAAGAGTATGGTCTATTGTGTCAAAAGCAGCACTAAGGTCGAGTAGTATGATAATAACATCATCATTTTTCCGACATAAATGATTTATGATATCATTATGGATTTTGATAAGAGCAGTTTCAGTGCTGTGAAAGGGGCGATAAGCAGACTGAAATTTAGAGAACAAATTGTGTTCATTCAAAAACGTGTTAAGCCTAAAAGCAACAATTTTCTCAATTAGTTTAGACATGAGTGTGAGATTCGAGACTGGTCGATAATTATTTGGGTCTTCTTTGTCAAGGCTAGATTTCTTTAATATGGGAGTGACAATAGCATGTTTAAGATTATTAGATACCTCACTAATAAACAAACTAGCATTTACAATATGAGTAAGAACGGGAACCAAAATATTAGCACAAGAAAGAACAAGCCATGAAGGAATGGGATCTATTGGGCTGGTTGTTTTGGAGCATTGTTTCAGCGCAGACAGTACTTCTGTTTCAGTGGCGGGTTCAAATTCGTCGAATGCTGCTCCGGCTGGAAGTGCATTAGTTTCATTTATTTGTGCTTTCATTGTCTCTTCTTTGTCCAAATTATTCCGAATACCTGATATTTTATCTCTAAAGTGTAGAGAGAAACTATTTGCGGTAGCAATAGGGTCCTCGAAATTATTTGAAGGATGATCCTTCATCAGTTTGTTCAGGGTGGCGAACAGTTCACGTGAGTTTCGTTTGGCACTTGTTATTTTATTTTGAATGTATGTTTTTTTACATGATAGAATTAATTTGTTCCGTTTGTGTTTTAGTCTTAAATAAATTTGATTATGAATTTCTAATTTGGATCGACGCCAAATCCATTCGGCAGATCTGAGTTGATGTTTTAGTGTTTGTAACTCGTTGCAATACCACTCGGTGTTTGGTCGAAGAATAATTTCTTTCGTGACCGATGGACACAGCTCATCGAACACAGTTTTCAATGAATTATTATATGTGTTTACCATATCGTGAACATTATCACAACTCTTAACAGAGGCGAGTAAATCCAAAGACCTGATGGATTCTTGAAATGTTTCTTTATTTAGTGATTTTGTTTTCCGGTATGTGATCGTTTTCTTGACGGTTGTTTTGCATTCGATTTTTAGATTTAAAGCAATCAGGTTATGATCTGAAATTGTGCGATCCAAAACGTCAACGTTATCAATTATTTTGTTATCTTTCCTGGAAATTATTAAGTCTAAGATGTGCCCCGCCTTGTGAGTTCCGTCCTTTACATATTGTCTTAAATTGTGACTATCTAAAATATCCTTTAACTTCAAACATTTTGTATCCGTTAGATCGTCCATGTGAACATTAAAATCGCCCAATATAAGAATTTCACCACTGGTTGTGCTAGTTTCTAACGCGAGCGTGTCGATTTCATCATAGAATTGATTATGTGTGAGTTTATTCCTTGTAGATGGAGGAGGTCTATAAATTACAACAACATGGTACTTCTCATTCCTTTCTGATGTTAATGTCATATCTAGAGATTCGAAAGTTTTGTAATTCGATTGCGTCTTGTTTTTCTGTAGCTTAACGGATTCTTTATGAATAACAAAAATCCCTCCTCCTCGACCGGTTTTTCGATGCTGTGCTATGAAACTATATCCTCGTGGAATCAGTTTACTGTCATTGTTTTTAAGCCAACTTTCCGTGATAATAAAAATATCCAAATCCTTCTCAATGATAATATTTTCAATTAAGGCTTCCTTTTTAGTAACAATTCGAAAGGTTTGATGAGTTCTACGTGATATTCCTGTATGTGCATGTCCTTGTAATTGTAACTCAGTCACTGATCAAAGGACTGAAGCAGGTAGCCAATGCTTTCGCTATGCTTTTAAGTAAAATACATCTGCCCGCCAGATCAATCTAAAAGAATTGAGCTATTCCATTTTCCATTCTTTCTCTCATGATTGTAGCCTTTCCAGGTCTTTTGTGGCGTATTGCAGTCCTATAAGAAAGGCTATTACCTTTTTATCCTGATTGACCCGGCATATGATTAAAGAAAGAAGTGGGCATACAACTGATCCTTAATGTTTACCTGATACGACGTTTTGTTTTCAGTCATAACACTTTGGGATCGCATCGGAAGAAATGATGTAATCCAAATGTAGGTGAATTTTGAGATCCCATAATGATTAATCTTGTTCAAGAAGCTTTAATGGTGTACTTTATCAAATGGTTTGCTGAAATCCAGTAGAATGTCATCTGTTTGGCCTCCTTTGTTAATAATATTATAATATTAACAAAATCATTAAAGTCGTGATCAGCTGCGAAAAGTAGAAAGCGGCAGGGCGGCCTGAAGCCGGTGATCGTGAAAATACTAACGAAAGAGTGAAAATGGAGAGGCTTCGTATTGGAACAAAACAGACAGTGGACGTTTCGGGTGCAAACCCTTCGTCCGCACAACAATACACAAAATGACATGAAAAACAAATAAAGTAAAGTAAAATGCAAAATAACTTTTATCGTCTGTACTCGATGGTGGTTGCAGTACTGCAAATCAATGTGTTTCATGATATTGCTACATATTAGATCAGATTGTAAAATCTAATTTATTTTTTGAAATTTAGTCACCGAAAGGGACGTGTACTCATCTGCGGGATCACAAACCATTTTGTTATGGCCCGTTGCTGAAATGAAAATTCCCCCTTGCAGACGCAGATATTTTCCATCACAACGATGTTAAAACAAGTCCTTGCGTTCAGCTAGCAGACTTGCAAACTTGTTGCACATACACCTAGATCTCCATAAATATAACTTATATCGCAAAATTATATATTATTTATGATTCTTGTTTTCCGTGTAGTATTTTGTGGTTTATTAACCAACAGATATATTTATAGGATGCGAGAAAAAAACCTGAAAAAAATTATCACGCTATTTTAATACGAAGTATAAATCAGAAATATACAAACATTTACAAGCAGCAAAAACAAAACTTTAAGTTAATTATTGTCCAAGTTTAATTAAACTCTATTAGTTATCACTGGGGGAGGTCACTGTAGAGCTCTTCATTTGATATGTGCTCTTTCCAGCTTACATTGAAGGCCATCCGCAGCATACGGGTGTAGCAACCGTCCAGTTGCTTCCCAAGAGCTTTAGTAAGAGTCCATGTCGCTGCTCCATATAGAAGCACTGACTCTACCGTTGCCAGGAACAGTCTCTTCTTTATTTCCCTCTGTAGGTTTAAACTCCAGATTTTCCTGAGTTTGTGACAGGCACTCCAAGCCAATGCTTTTCTGACAGAAATATCAGAGCAACTGCTTTGGGTTCAACCACCAAGGTACTTGAAGTTGTCAACTTCCTTCAGCCATTCTCCATTCTTTGACTGTATGCTAATTGGCCTTTCTTGCGGAGCACTGCTGGAGACACAAGGAGGAGATTGAAAGCAGTCTTGTGCTATGGGAACCACCTGAGAGAACCAGAAGCAGAGGCAGGCAGAATAAAACTTACATTGACTGTCTGCTAGATGACACAGGAATGGACAACACCCGGGAGCTGCGTACGCTTATGGAGGACAGGACAGAATGGCGAAGACTTGTGGCTCATGTTGGGCGCCCCAAGGGGCGGCCTAAGTAAGTAAGTAAGTTATACCAAACTCTCATAAAAATCACGATATCGAAAGTTTCCAAACTTGCGTCTTGTTTTAGCAGTGCAGTGTGACTAGTGCAGGAAGAAGTTGCCCTGTATGGTTAAAAATCAGATGATCGACTGGGAGAAGTTTCTTTTTCTTCTAACAATGCTGTATAATTTACAGAACGGGCAGGAGATATTATAGGCGATTTATTTTTAACGATGAATGGCCTCCAATGAGTCCTGACTTGAATCCAATTGGTCATTGATGTCCAATATGATTTATAAGGGTCGTAAAACAGTTTACACAGAAGCAGAATTAGAGGAGTCAATTCAAAATGCATGGGATGAAATCACAATTCAAGACAATAGAAAATCAATTGGATCATGGCGAGGCAACTTGAAAAGTGGGTAGCCCCCCACCCCCTCCCCAAGAGGATCATTCCGCGTTTCATGCGACAAAGTTTTTTATCTTTATTTGTATGGGAACAAATGGGATTCCATTGAAGCCTACCATTTCTTATATATTCTTTCCTCATAAACATGTATTTTGAGAGAGGGAAAATCCGGTATGACCCAAAGAGACAAACTCTTATCTGTGGTTTGTCTCACTATATCTTTATAATTACTCAAGTTTTATCACCAGATTCATAACATCAAGCAACACCTTTGAGATACTGAATGACGTGACCATAACAAAACCGCGCCTGTCCTTTCAATCACACGATCAAAGCCGAGGACATAAAAAAGTGAAACTTATACCCTGAAATTGACGTCCGCCTCCGCTTCCTCCCTACTGTGATGGCAAAATGACAATCCCTTCGGCAACGACAACCGTCGCGACTATTTCACAACTCCGAACCAGATTTAAGTTTTGGACATGACTATCTTATTTAATTTAATAATGTATTTGTATTTTATTGTTATTTTGTCGTCCTGCCAACATTGTTCCGAAAAAAGATTTGAGACTTAAAAAAAAAAGAAGTTAAAGATGCGCGCTTTATAACGGCGTTATATCTTTCTTAAAGCGGTACATCACTAGACATTGACTTTAAAGCTCACAAAACATGTCTTTATAAGGATTCAACTATATGACCTTTCTAATCAAAAGACAGTGACCCTGGGCCATCAACTTGCCCAAGCTAAAATCATCCATAAGTTGATGTTAGTCTATCTTCGACCCTGCCGTCATATAAGTCAACATCGTCTTTTAAACCAAAAATGCTTATTATCTGCTGGAACGGCACTCCGGAAACAGGGCAACTGGGCAAGTACCTACCACGTATTCCTCGGGTACAGTTAGTGCTAGTGACTTCTATGAATCATCACGAGCCTTTCCCTTCTGCCACAACACAACTCATGGATGCCATTTTCAAGTTTGCACTGAATGAACCTACCAGCTGAAATTTTGTAATTCTCGTCTAATTTCTCACCGTTGCATGTTATATTGGACAGGTGTGAAAATATTTGACCTGGCCAATGACGTGATCGTGTTTTGCAATCATTTTAGGTTATGACAACGCTCTGTAGGTTTTTGTAATATGAAGATTTAAATGCCTAATTTACATAATGACGTATTATCATACTATGTGACCTCTCGTATTTAAACAGTATTATGCCTGGGTGATCAGATGACTAATACCAAATGTAAACATGACCAGAAATGTCGAAATTCAATGTTCGTCATGATATCTATTGCCTCACATTAAAGATATGAAACAGTATCTATAAGTAACAGACAAAACAAGACCGAAAAATACAAGAAAATATTTTCCAGAAATCAGCCGGCCTTGACTGGGGATACAGGCGGATGTTTAGAATTTTTTTTTCTCTTCCTATCTTTTTATTTTTCTTTCTTGCTTTTGTCTGGCACTGTTTTATACACACTTTTTCAGATTTTTATATATAACGCCAGTGCCTGCTTTCTAATTTGTTTCATGAAATAGCAAATGAAGCTCATCATTTTCATGTTAAACTAGATTTCATCCAAATCACATGAAAATGGTACCGTTTTGTGGTGTCGGCTCACATATTGTTAACTGCATTCACACATTTTTCTAGATGAGGATTCTTCGTTTGTGATGACGTATGTTTTTGTTGAATAAAACATCATGCATGCATAATAAAACAAGTAACAGCCGTGAGAAAAAGATAATTATAATATCGACTTACAAGCTGCGTGTTTTGCTCTACATGTGTTGTGTTACCGTTGGCTTGGGACCCTTTGTAAAGCGCTTTGGGCATATCGATGGATATTGCGTCATAAAAACGTGTCATTCTTTCATATTTTAGATATATACATATTTGCTTCATTCATATATCATCATATGATATCAATGATATATCATATATATATCATATCATCATATCACTCATATCATAACATATAACATATATCATGTCATATCATATATCATATCACATCATATCATATCACATTATATCATATCATATCATATCATATCATATTATCAATATATCATATCATATCATATCATAATATCACATCATATCATATCATTATATTATATCTTTTATCAACCCTCTGAAAACGATTATATTAATAGCTCGATATCACAAATGGATATTATATATTTATTAATTATATATATTATATATATAATATATATATATATATATATATATATATATATATATATATTAGTCAGACATGTCTTCTATATATGTATCTTCCACAGTTCAAATCCCACAAACGCCAAAGCCGCGGGAACGAGCCCGTCCCTCTACCGCTCCATCAAATTATTCCAAGACTTCGGAAAGGTAAGTTTTCCTTTTTCTCAATAACATCTGTACCATCTACCATCTAATCTCTTGTACATTGACAAAACACTTTTACCCTTTTGACCAGTGAATTTTTACTTCATATTTTATTGATTGACAGGAAGTTCGAAGTAAAAGTTCTTTGACCAAAATAAAAATATAAAACAAGTTTAACCGGTCTTGCTGTTGTTGTTATTGGTGTTGTCTTTAACTTCATCATTTTATTTTGTATCCATCCATCCATCCATTCATTAATCTATCCATAAACCCACCCATCAATCCATCCGTTCACCCATTCACCAATCCATCCATCCATCCACCCATCCGTTCACCTATCCATCCATTCATCCATCCATCTATCCATCCATCCTTCAATCCATCCATCAATCCATTCACCCATCCATCCATCCATCCACCCACGCATCCACCCATCAATCCACCATTCCATCCATCCATTAATCCACCCACCCATCCATCCATCCACCCACCCATCCATCCATCCATCCATCCATCCACCCATCCATCGATCCATCGATCCATCTATCTATACATCCAACCATCCATCCATCCACACATCTATCTATCTATCTATCCTGCCATATCTATAGTGTCCATCCTTCCAGCTTTTCCAACTGTTTGTTGATATATACATCTTACCCCGTTTCTGGCCACTCATCCATCCATTAATCCACCCACCCATCCATCCATCCACCCACCCACATCCATCCATCCATCCATCCATCCATCCACCCATCCATCGATCCATCGATCCATCTATCTATACATCCAACCATCCATTTCCATCCACACATCTATCTATCTATCTATCCTGCCATATCTATAGTGTCCATCCTTCCAGCTTTTCCAACTGTTTGTTGATATATACATCTTACCCGTTTTGGCCACTCATTTATTTTATCTATTTCAAATCCCAGCCATCAATCCATTGATCCATTCATTAATCATACATTTATTCATCCTTCCATCCATCTACCCATCCGCCAATCTATCTATCCATCCGTCTATTCACCTATTACCGTCGTATATGTGAATTGCCCTTCATCCCCAATTTCCAAGTTTGAATATCTTCAAATCTGTTATCTAATTTTCAATCTTCCCTTTACAAAATCGTCGATCTGATCAATTCATGCAAAGCGCAAGAGCATCATGTTTGAGGATACCGTGCACTATATAAGACTCTGTTATTATTATTATTATTATTATTATTATTATTATTATTATTATTATTATTATTATTATTATTATTATTATTATTATTATTATTATTATTATTATTATTATTATTTTATTATTATTATTATTATTATTAAATTATATTATTATTATTATTATTATTATTATTATTATTATTATTATTATTATTATTATTATTATTATTATTATTAATTGCAACAACAGATCTTAAATTAAAAATTATATGACATGTTTGTTTTGATTTCGTACGATTTATTGACAAAAATCTGAATGATGAGGAAGAGTACAAATTGGCGATGACGAAAATGTACTGTGTAACCTTCAGATGAATTCACAATGTGGACAGCCTGTGTTATCATTAAAACATATTGGGATTATTCGTAATAGTCCAAGGAATGTTGTTCCAATCCTCATTTAGTTTTATTCCCGATATACCAAAATTGTAAGTTGTCTGGCCTACACACCGTGATGTATAATGTTATTTATAATGTCATAGTGAAGGTTTTTGATGGTTGGCCGTGCAAGCCAAGGGAGAACCTTTTCATAAGCTTTGGTTTTCAATGTTACAGGTCGCTACCAAAAAAAAAAAATAAAAACAACAATAATAATAAATAAATAAATAAATGTGAATAGCGCCTCAACTTTTAGATGGCTTGCAAAGCGAATTGGCATAGTTATGAGGAAATATGTTTAAAATAAGTTTGACACGCTTGTCTAGAGTGAGTGACTACCCCCTTTTTAACAAACGAAAATGACGTTGATTGATGATACTCTAACTTGAATGGAAAAAAATGTATATTGGTCATTCAAACTCTCCATTATGAAGGAATTGTATTATCCAATGTATATTCTGAAAGGCCAAATAAGTATCTTTTAACTGAATTTTAGGTTACTATTTGCCGGGGAAAAAAGGCTATTACGAACTAAATTATTATATTGATACCGACATGTATTGTGGGAATCAATATAGATCGAGTCGAATCTTTTGAGCTATCAACGAGAAAAGTCTGTCCGGTAATAACGTCTGAAATGAATCTGGCAACAGGACGGCCAGATGGCGATTCCTAAATTCAAATTACTGATCATTATTTATGCCCCAGCAGATTATGATAAATAGTCAATTGAGCGATAACATTACCCTTAATTTAGAATACTTTTATATTGATTTTTCAGATTTGTCAATAATTCGGCATTCGTTGGAAAAATTTAACATTGGCTGTACGGAACAATTTTGACCGTCAACCCTATTTTTAAAAAAAGGAGAATAGATCAGAGGTATTGTTGAAGAAATTCAATCAACGCGAAAGTTAATATAGTCAAAAC
>NC_088365.1:41011082-41021082 GCF_034508935.2 Berghia stephanieae | reverse complement strand
TTATTATTATTATTATTATTATTATTATTATTATTATTATTATTATTATTATTATTATTATAACTATCATGAGATATTGAATGGTGATGATGATGATGATGATGATGATGATGATGATGATGATGATGATGATGATGATGATGATGATTGATGCTGATGATGATGATGATGATGATGATGATGATGATGATGATGATGACGACGACGACGACAACGACGACGATGATGATGATGATGTTAGAAATAATGATTTTCAGAGCAATAACAAAAAAAAAAATCATTAATGATCATCCATGAATATATTATTGTATTATGTATCGATATGTTTTAAATATCCATCAGCTCATTCGTCCTATGCCGAGATGATTTGTATACTGACAATCAAATTCATAGAAGAAATAAAACTTTGTTGAAATCATTTAAATTTGTTTTATTGAGTAGAAACAATTTGAATGATGATGATGATGATGATGATGATGATGATGATGATGATGATGATGATGATGATGATGATGATGATGAAACTAATAATAATAATAATAATAATAATAATAATAATAATAATAATAATAATAATAATAATAATAATAATAATAATGATAATAATAATAATAATAATAAAAGACCGACGTCTAAAGCTCTATATAGAGATAAGTTACGCACATGTCACTAATGCATGCACGTCACATGTATTTATATCTGACCGAGGTGTTGGATAATATGTATTCATTTAGCCATTCACTCATTTATTCTTTTAGTGAAATAATTCATATTAAATCTTAAATCCATTTTAACTATCAGTTGATTCATTCATATGTATGTTAAATATTCATTCATTCATCCATTCATCCATTCATTCATTCATTCATACAATCGTTCATCCATTGATCGATTCATTCATTCACTATCAATGCAGTCATCATTTTATTCAACTCTCCAACCCCACTACAATCGATCAGTAGATTCAGGTGAAAATTACCCATGATCAATATTGTTCTCTAATGCCCAAACAACAACAATGAACATATTTTACCTATTTCAATCAATACCGCTCAATTTCTTACAAAACATTCTATCTCCAAATCTATAGTTTTCTTTAAAGTGACAAAATATGCGCCATTCTAAAATCTAACTACAGCATTCACATGACTTGTGTGTTGATTACATCAAGAATAATCCTTACACAAAGTTAACAATTGAGTCAAGGGGAGCGCGGTCCCTAGAAGTGTGTCCTTTGGAAACTATTAATTTGTGTTTTATTAATCAGACTGACTAAAACCATTTACTTTACAAGCGGTATCAATATCTTGAATTGAATCTCGAAAGCCTTTAAAGGAAATGAATGGGAATGAGACGTTAAAACGTCTTAACAGATTACGATTGCTTTTGTCATTGTAATGGTACTGGAAAAATGTCAAGGACAACATGAAATTGGTCTCTGCAATACAGGATGTAACATGTCATCGAAGGACGCGTTTTAAAACAGTCAAATGAAAGGAAGCCTACAGAAATAAAATTGAAGATCATATGTAAAAGATGAAGCCCGACTTTTTTCTTTCGGTGAAGAGTTGAAAAAACAGAAACAAATTCTAGACGTCTAATTATTTTGTGTTCTAATCTTCATGTTAATTCACAAATGTGATTCTCCCCCATATAGGACTCAATTATTAAACAAATATTTTTCTAAAGTCAAGCCACGTTGAGTAATATTTTATAATGACACAATGTTTGCTTAAAATAAGAAATCAGGTTAGATCTAAACTATTTTTAAACAAATGAAACAGCAGAGCAAGATAAATAACAGTAATAGATGAATACTATATACATATATAAAACACATGATTTTAAATGGGGATCAAACCACAATCCTATTGAAGATGGCATGGAGATTGTCAAAATCATGCCCCCCCCCCCCCCAATATATATACATGGCGTGTCAAGCAAAAACTTTTATCGATTTTAGGAAATATTGTCTTTAATCAGTACTTCACCTCTGTATGGTGAAATCTTCTTATTAAGCGAAAGATCCTTTATGACAAAAATGACTCATTTGATTGTGCTCACTCTTGCTTTACAATTGCAGGATGGTAATGAATTTTAAGGTTTTATTGCGATGCCGTCACTTCTTTTAAGTTTCTTTCACATTTGATATATCTTAACATATTACACAATAACATTGGAAACTCACGCTGTTTAAAGCTCTACTCCATGAAATATAAAATATAGATAAAATGAAACATTGTAAATGGATATATCACAGTTTTATAGTTCATTATGTGTAATTTGAATGGATTTAAACAAAATAAGCCTGGCAGCATAATTTGTGAATGTATCATTCATGGCACATGCTACTATCCGTTCATTACGTCAGTTTCGGAGGTACACAAAAGTTAGGGCAACTTCATTCATTTCAAAGAGAAAATGAAGTGAAACCAAGACATTACCAGAATTTTATTTTCCTCGGCGATGGAGGTACCAACTTATCCCTTAGAAATGTCACTCTAATTATCTATTTTGTTTCTGGGTGATTTATTTGAATAGATTAAACCGAAATGAATATATTTCATTGATTGATGTAGCCACACAAACGTCGATTCTCTATATTGTGATAGGGAATATGTACATTTTAAATCCTTTATTAAGCATTTAATAATCTCAATCCGATGTATTATATTTAAGGTATTCATGTTCACTTCACTGTCTAAGTTCATTGAAATCCCTAATACGCTACGTAATCCATCCAGGTAGAAAGACTTGTAACCAAATGAAACCGTACAGTCTGTTTGATAAAGAAAGTGTAGGATCACCTTCTGTCTTAGAGGCATATTACCACACATTGTGTAAAACATACCAAAGGATGCACAATCCTTTCAACTGTTTGATGCTCATTTTTCATTGCTAACAATTCACAAGAGATAAAAGGAAAGGTGCTTTTTTCATCTTTCAAATAACGCCATTTTGAACAAAAATTTGAGAAAATTTGAAATTAAAAGCAATAAATGCGATCTGGATTTTTAAAAAGCGGTACATTTACCATTAGGGTCGTTTCATGAAAACAATAACCGACATTGACTGGAGTACTGACATGAACTGAACTTTGGATTATTTCCTATTGTTGTATACTTGTTCCACTCCGTTGATTCATTGACAAGCTATCTCAATTTATAATCCTCCACTTTTTTTGTAAAATACTCTGTACTTAAGCAATGTTGTGATTACAATGTGTGTCGCGCTCATGATGTTCTTATGGTCCGGCGAAGGTTTTATACACCTCTCCGAGCTTAATGTATGGCTGATCGTGGCACTAATTTGCTATTCACTCGGAGCCGATCGCTTATTAGCGTAATAGCGCCACCCTTAATAATCCAACCTCTTGCAGCATGGATATTACTCTCCGATCCCGAAAGATATTTTAGTAATAAAAACAAATAAACCTGAATGGACATGGTAAGGGTATTTGATAGCAGTCAGTATATTATTATCCTTACAATTATCTGCCGATTAATTGTTTCGGGCTCACTTTTGCATGGGACTATTATGTCTGGCTTTATTCACAACATACATCTCTACAATGCACACCCTCGTTGTCTATGCCGCAGTTGATCTGTTTTTGATGAGGGAACTATTTCTTTCCATGTCTTGTGTAGGCGAACCGTTGTAGGCGTCCGTTCCTAATTGGCAGCAGAGAAGGCGTCTATATGCCGTTTGAAACTGTTGGTCCATCACGGTATATATAACAGGGTTGAGACTGTACATGAACCAGGCTAAGACAGGACTCCAGACATGAGGGGCAGGATAGTGAAGAGTTTTGTCTAAAGTGTTGATGAGGAAGTAAGGCGTCGTTCCCATAAGAAATCCAAGAAATATAAAAACCATCATGGCCGTAAGACGGAATGATTCACGTTTGGCGCGTTGCCGCCGGTACATGCTTCCACGGGATGTGCGTTTCCTGGAATTAAACACTACATATCCAATTCTTGCGTAGCAGACGAGAATGAACACACATGGGATAACATACCCCAATGTAATGACTGTCAATTTGTGTGTTTTGTTCGTGTTGGTGTCAAAAGTACACTGGAGAATGCGTTCTTGAAAGGCAAACGTCCCCCACCAACCCACCAAAGGCGTAAAGCTGAAAAATAGTGGGAAAGCCCAACATATCAATACAGCTGTACAGAACCATTTCGATTGGGATAGATTTGTATGTGTATTCGTGTGAACTACGTGAAGAAATCTGTAGAATGCGATGCAGCTCAACAAGGTCATGTTGACACCAATAAGCCAGATCCGGAGGGCCGCGTATAGTTCGCACATTGTTTCTCCCAGGCGCCAGTCTCGAAGGTAAAAGGCCGAAGCTTGCATTGGGAGAAGAAGGAGGCAGTAGAATGTGTCAGCAAGGCTAAGATTACAGATTAGGATGCTGTTGATATTGTTTCTGAGACGGCTTGTAAGAATGGCGAGAACAGTGAGAGCATTACCTCCGCCACCGACTATGGCCAAGAATATCGTCACGGCAGTGACAGAATTGAAAAATGCGTCTGGATAACAACCAAGCCCATCGCATGATGAGGTAGAGGACAAGGATGATGAAGGAGAAGAAAGCTGATGCCCGTCCTGACTCATGTTTGTACTGTTGTTTTTGTCGGAGTTGTAGAATGAGTTGGCTAGGTGGTTCTGACTTTCATGGTGATAGGTGTTGATGTTGTTGATTATCGTCATGATAGTGCCGTTACTACTATGGATGTTGCTATTAACCATTGATGCAGACGAGGAACTATTGATTACTAAGGCGTTGCTACTTTTGTCGTTGTCATTCTTTTGTAGTTGTGATTGATATGGCGATGACATTTTGTCATGGTGTGGGGCCGCAACAAGCAGCACCCGTTCAAAAGCCACGGGTTCAATTTTCCCAGTGTGATGTGACTCGTCAATTTGATTGTCGTTATCGGGCATGTGTCTTCTAGATGCGAACAACAGATTTCAGTTGGGTTTCAACATTATAATATTTTCCTTTGAACAACCCATTCAGGTCTCGACAGTAATCCTTATAAAGCGCGCTAGCCACGTTTAGTGGATATATTTCACTATATCAAAAAGCATAAGTTTAATCAAACATACTGGTGAGGGAATTACTTGAGATAATCCTTAAACCACAAGGCATATAATGAAATGGTGCTTTTTTGGGTTGAAATATATGCGTGCTTTAGTCAATTTTGTTCTGGTTCCTCAATATTGGAAAACTTTAAACACCGATCATGCTTGTTCAAAGGTACTACACTGGAAAGTGATCTTACGAGTTGTAATAAATCATTGAAAGTGTTTTGGATACAAAGGACAAATAACTTTACCTTATGGAAATAGCCACTACATTCAAGTAAATCCGGGATGTGCTTTGATTGCATTGAATATTTATGTATTAAATCACATATGTATTCACATTATCTAACTACATTATCTTTAGTAAATAATATTATGCAATCACAAATAATATCGTTTACTGTCAGAAGTTGTGAGTTTCGATCACTACGCGCCCGCGTCTTTTATACAAATCTGTTGTCAGTCTCTTCTCTCTCCCGCTCTCCTCCTCTCCTTTTCCTTTCGTCTCGCTCATGAGTTCATAACCGATTTTTTTACAAGTGAGCTGAAACCAGCGAGAAGCAAATCGAGGGACCGACTGACCGCCTAGTGCGATTTGTGTTGCGATCTCTTCTTCATTTGATGAGACAATACACATGCACGTTACCAGGGTTTGATATCTGACTCTCACTTAACTATAATATTATGCTAATCAATGACTTCTTGCCATTTGAAATTAAGTTACAAACCAAGTGGGAGTTGCTATTTTGGCCAACTTCTGATATTATGATCAATTATAATATGTTAATAAGTTTCTTCATTTTGTTAAATTTGAAACATTTTATTCCGGTTAAATAGACCAGGAAAATACTGTATTATTCTTGCTTTCTATTTTTGTATGAGTGTTGTCATGAATGATCGATTGAGCGATACGAATGGATGCGGTGTCTTGTTTTATTATTATTATTATTATTATTATTATTATTATTATTATTATTATTATTATTATTATTGTTATTATTATATATTATTATTATTATTATTATAATTATTATTATTATTTTATTATTATTATTATTATTATTATATTATTATTATTATTATTATTAATAATAATAATAATAATAATACTAATAATAATAATAATGATAATAATAAATAATGACAATAATAATAATAATAATGATGATGATGATGATGATGATGATGATGATGATGATAATGATGATGATGATGATGATGATGATGATGATGATGATGACGACGATGATGATGATGATGTCAGTCATGATCTGTTTTAGAGCAGACTGAGATTGGACAAAATCAGGATTGTCTCTGTGGCCGCCCTTGCCTCTAAAAGAGCAAAACCAATATTCCAGGAGTCTTGATTCAGTCTCCCAATCATGACAAATTCAATCTTATACTTACTTTACATATAATCAATTAACTGGAGAGTGCTATCAATAGGCGTTTGTCATCCCTCTAAGCAAAGCAGAAAGTTTGAACTTGTAGACAAAGGCCTAACATGTTGGAGCCACACAAGCTCTCTTCTAAGAACTCAAGGTAATTCGAAGATTTTGTCATTGCACCCCTGTAAGGAGTGGGACTTCGAATCCACTTATTGTTCAAACGTGCTGTAAAACATTTTCTGCTTCTGCTGGGCCTCTTGGGGCGGGGCATTAAGACCAACCCTTGTCATATGCCAGCAGCGATAGAATGATGCAAGACTTGAGCAGCAAGGCTCACTCGATTATTACTGGCGGGTTTTTATCTTTATTCTTTCTTTAGTTTTTTGTTTTCGAGTAGAATGCATTTATTTATATGGAATTGGAATGTGTTTAATAGAATCATACTATGCCTAATTGGAGAGATAGATAGATAGATAGATAGATAGATAGATAGATAGATAGATAGATAGATAGATAGATAGATAGATAGAAAGTCTAGGACTTAGGAATCTTCAAACTGTATCTGGAAGTGAGTGTGAGAGCGATTGTGATGGCTGTGCTGTGAATGAAGGCTGAAACGGATATACCACTTGTTTAATCCAGCGCAATTACTTATTCTTATTATATTCTTTGAATTTGCTTGATTCTCAGAAATAAATTTTTTTTAAAATAAAGAAAATAGATTTACAGATTTGCGTTTAGTGATCAGTTTTGTCAACAAATATGCATTCATTCCCATTGCTTAATGTTGGGCGCCCACTTTAAACGCGTTGTCCATGTAAGTCACGTGATGTCGCATTGCGCTGCTAACAGATCTGAACGTATGTCATTATACTGACATATTATAACAGTTATTATGGGTCAATGTTCGGGTCGGCTCTTTTTTTTATGTCCCATTTAAAATTTCTGGCACATGAAAACAGAAGACACCAGGCCTGCTGCACAGTCTAGATAAGCTTTTATTTTCAAAATGTTTTTGTTTTCTTTTGTTTTGGATTATTTTTTTCTTACCTGGCATCTTTTATACTCTAGTTGACAGCTTTTATCCATTGGTCGTTGTGTTAAGAATGGAGTCGAATAAAATATAAACTAAACAGTGGGGAAATCAAACACTTGATATTTTTCCTTTCAATTTTGGCCGTCACTAAACCGTCTTTTCATAGTAATTGTTTGACAAGTTACTGACCAATATTAAAATAAAGATTATTACAAAATCGCATAAGATTTTTCTTTAGAATTAAACTTTTTTTTTCTTTTACTTTTGTTCATGTCAGTTTGTCAATCAGGACGTCCGAGAAAGGCTCATTTTGGGGGATGATTTTGTAGTTTTATCTTCTCCTTGATCTTTTGCCTGGCACCGCCCTATCATTTATATTTTTAAAGATTTTATTCATGCACCAGTGCCTGCTCCAAACTTTTCCTAAACAAATAAATGTTAAACGTGAATTGTCAATTGGGTTTTTCGTTTTCATTGGCGCTCAAAAGGATATCAACTGGAAACTGCCACGATGTCCTGACTTTTGTATTTGAGGCCTTCCATCCTACCGTGTTCTTACAGCTTATGCTTGTGGATGTTTTTTTTTCTCTCTCTTTACAATTCGTTGGGTAGAGTCAATGGACGTCTTCATTACGAATGCATGAGGTTGTCATTGTGGGGACAAAGAGATGGCATCCAATCTATGGACGACAAGGAGCAGGAAATACAGAGGACGTCTCTCCACGTGACATCAAATGAAGCACGAGATTGGCTTGTTTGATTGGATGAAAAAGGAAAAAGTGGACGACATTGTAGGGAGAAATTAAAAAACATATTGAATAGATTTGATTTTGATATTTGGCAAGATGTAGGCTTTATGAGACCAAAGAAGATTCGACATGAATAACGGTTACCAGTTTTGTGAGAATAAATACGGGATCCAAACATGTCATTTTGTTATTATAATCGAGAATTGGCCTGAGTTTGGACGTTAAGGTACTAGCTTCGAAACCGGTGTTCAACATGATTATTCATTAAAATCTTTCTTTGACTACAACAATGTCTCTATAATTTTTGCACTCCTTAGTAAAATCTTCCATTGTTGTGTGAAGCGTTTGTTATTGCTAATATTAAAATTTAAGTCATTCTCATAATTTCCAAGTCACACAATATAAATGCTTTGATACTAACTTCCTGTGGTCCCGAATTTGATCCCGTTGTTAGCGTCTTTTTTTTCATTGCGCAAGAACTCTAGCCTTACTACTTCTGCAGGTTTGACACCGGGATTAGCTCACTCTTTCTTCGAGATAGATCCAAAAGATATATTTCCTTTTTGGGGTGAATAAAGGAACTGTTATTTATCAATCTTTTTCAAATAATCTGAAAACTGCAGAGGAGGCATTAACATGAATATTGGCTGAGATAAAGATGGTTACATGAAACAACAGTAAGAAAACCGAGAAACGAAGAAAAACCCTACAATCAAAATTCTATAAAATTAAAACAACACTCAACTAGCCATTTATTCTCTCAGTAGTGAAGCTTATGCCTTAAGAAAATGTAACGATATGAGACAGAATGCATTAGAAATATGGTTTCATCGGTGCAAGCAGCCTCTTATGGTTCTCACACTAGTATGTTATGACGATCGACCCAATCAGCGAAGTCCGGTCCGCATTCGTGCACCGTCGCGAACCCGCCTGGTAGCATCGTCACAACACACCGTTCAACTAGATGCTCTGCCGTTTCTGGTTCTTGCCCAGATCGGGTACATATGGGCCAGGTGGAAAGTCCCCACTGACGAAGCGCACTTGCTGTTAGGCAGATCCTCGACCGAAGCCGATTCTCAGCCACCCAGTGTCTCCTCTTACTGGTATCAAAGCCTGGCAACGTCTCACCAAGCTTAGAGGAGTGTACGTCCCCGCACCCACGAGGGATTGAATTCGTCCAAACCGACTTCCATCTCGTATATGCATCTCTGTCCGTAGTCAGGGAAGCTGCGTACAAGAGTTGCCGGGACTTATTTCGGCTCGAAACGGGGGCGCCGTCCATTATGCGCTTCAGAGGGGTATCCCCATTCCCTCTCTCTCGGGTCTTACTGAGCCAGTTTACCGTAATCGTCTCCCTCCGGACATCGGGGGGCTGGATCGCTGCCATTATCGGGCCCCATTCTCTAGGAGTTGTTGCCAGTGTTCCTGACACTATGTGCATCGACTTGCGAAGTTTTACATCCACCTTCTCAACGTTTCTGCTTCTACCCAACACTGGAGCGCAATACTCCGCGGTGGAATAGCATAGTGCCAGGGCGGACGTTCTCAGTAGCGCTTTGCTAGCGCCCCAAGTCGATCCCGCCAGCTTCCTCAGAAGACTGTTGCGTTTCTCTATCTTCCGGGCAACTCCGTCGAGATGCACCCGATAGGTAAGGCTGCGATCCAACGTCACCCATAAATATTTTGGATGCGGCTCATATGGCTGGTCCCCCACGAGGACGTTCAGTTTA
>NC_088365.1:40998582-41006082 GCF_034508935.2 Berghia stephanieae | reverse complement strand
GTGGTCTAGCTTGTTGTCTTTTAATTTCCAAATATGTCCGTTGAGTTTTGTAGATGTTTATTTTTGTTGGTGTTTCTAAATGTCGAGGTGTGGAGGTTTATCTTGTTTTGAAATTATTTGTTCTATGTTGCGCATACAAGAGTAGCTTATTTCACCTGTGGGCGGTGACACCAAAATGAGACAAAAACGTCAATAACCAAATGATTGTTGTCGAGCATCAAACTTTATTTAGTGAGGTATAAACAAAAAGACATAATCAACGACAATCATTGTGGTGACATCGGTCACAGACAACATAAGATGCAAATATATTATTTCAAATAAATAAATGAACATTAACAATAACAATACTATTGCATAGGCTTATGACCAGCAATGTTCAGAAACTTTTGGAATAAAATGTTGGGCAATAATGTGACTAAAGCATATCTTATTTAGGCGCATGCTGCCACTTGTGACATTAAACCGATGACACCATTGCTTATGTCACAAGCAATACCAAATTGCAATTTCGACAATAATATATCATTAATTTCAGTCAAACCAGTGTAATAAACACAGTTAAATATGAAATTTAATAATATTTCAGAAACCAAAAATAGAAATATACATGGAAATAAGAGCATTTGAATGTGACTTGTGGCATAAGACCGGTAACAACACTATTACTTATGTCACAAGCAACACCAAATCACAATTCCGGCAATAATATATCAGTATTGTTAGTCAAACAAGTATAATAACTTAATTTGAACTTAAATTTAATAATACTAGTAAAAAGCCCACAATTTCGCGGGGAAAGAACTATATTCATTCGATATTGTACTCACAATCTTGGTAAACAACGTTGTCTGTGTAACTTGGTACATCCTCTGTTGATTTTTCTGTGTGGCCCAACATGAAGTGTAAGCCACTATAGCCTCTGACCCGTTACACAGCAATATACAGTTGTCCGTGTGTGAAAACAGGTTGTGGTAAGAAAATCAACTGCGAAAATAAACCTTAAGTAGCAGACGTGAGCAGAGTTGAAAGACGATCCTGGGATCGAGAACTTACCTTACAGTACAGTACTCTGGTGATCATGTTTTGATTGTTGATTGGTAAAATTGAATTTGCCCGTAATTCAAAACTAAGTAATATACACTGATGTATACTTACATGAACGAAAATGGGTGTTTTGACCACTTTAATCCTGAGGTGAAATGAAAATCTGAAGCAGACGCGAACAGTATCAAGTATTCCATCATAATAATATGTCTACTTTTGGTTTGTTTCGGCTAGAAGCTAGACAGATACAATTGACAGTTTGCCAATAATAATAAATAAATAAATAATAAATTGAGCTTTTATATAGAGCAATATCCACTAAACGTGCTCAAAGCGCTTTACAAGGGGTCCCTGGTCAACAGCAACATTTAACATGTAGGACGGGACATAACGCCTGTTAGGCGATATTACAATTTTTCGGACAAAGACAACGCTGTTTACGACCAGTTACTCATTTTACACCTGAGTACGGTGAGAGAATGTGAGTAAAGAGCCTTTTCCAAGGACTCAACTATGCGCTTAGCGCGAGGCTCGAACCCAGGACCTTCCGATCCGAAAGCGAGTGTCATACCACTAGATAGACCACATAGCCGCAAATAAACCCAATAACGTTTAACAAAATATTTCCCAGGGCAACAATTATCACATCGATGGCATAAAAACGACAGTAATATTAGCAGAAATATTAGTTGATGTTAATCGGTGAAACTTATTAAACATTTCTGTAAATCCGAATACCTTAATTTAATCAAGTGAATAATGTCATTATGAATGCCACGATTTGCTGAAAAAGGCCAATCGGACAGTTCCTAACAAACACCCCCCCCCCCCCCCCCCCCCCTTGTACTTGATGTTTATACTGGACAGATAGAGTTGAGGGTGTGGCCATAAGTTAAACCTGGGTATTATCCACCCGAAACCATCACATTAAAATAGACCTGTAAATTCTCAGTCAATTAACTGAAATCAGTCAATTTGTCAAATTCAAATATTTAAAAAAAAGGAAAGAAAGAAAGAAGTGAAGAAAGAAAGAATTCACAAATCGTAGTCGAATGACCGTAAATCAATTAGGAGTGTTCCATAACGCTATGCATAGCTCATGGGAGCCGTTAATATTAACGATGGATTTATTGCCAAGGCTAAGCGGCGCTTTTTAGAATTGGCGTGACTGAACACATCCCAGTGTAATTTCACACAGCCTTCGTTAAATTATTTTTTCACTTTCCAACCTGTCGTGATCCCAACGGTAGCCAATTTTAACTGAGCCGCCGAGCGATAAATTTCACTGTTTCGTCTAAGCCAAAATTGACCACAATTACAAGCTGGGTTTTAAAAGTATAAAAAAAAAATACAATGCGAACGCCGGAAGTAACATCTCTAGTAGATGATGGAGACACCTTTAAATCGAAAGTTAGATTAGGATAGATTGCTACAAGCACATTTCGATTGCCTCACATTGTAAACAAACTGGTTGACCGTTTCTTCACTGATTGAGTACCTGATTATAAGGAACAATGGTAAGTAGCCTAATTAATTCCCGTGCAAATCAGGACGTTTTCTGCCATTGTTTTGCTCAAGCCCAAGCGAGCTTGCTGTTTTGTGGCGATTTACCTTCATTTCGATTCTTTGAATTTTTCCGCTACGCCTGCCGAAGTTTCTTCTTGATAATTCACTTCTACTTAATAATTCAGTGTATTGGCCAGAAGTCATATTTATTTAAGTTTTTTTTTCTCTGTCATTTACTGATTGAAAATCAAGTTTGCTCATTGCTACATTATTCTATTGTTCTCACAATTGCTGAGCTGTTCGTGGATCGCAATTCAGACTTGTCGAGCATCGATAAAGTTAAAGATGTGAGTGTGAGGAATAAATTCAATTGGTCATGGCTAGAAGTTAAAGATGATAATGGTGATTATTTTTCTGACTATGTCAAAAAAAATTCCAGAGGCAGGAATATGACTTTGATGAAGTCATCTTTACCTATATGAATGACATGCTTATTTAGCATTCCTTCTACATCAAATTATGGCAGTCATACTTCCAGTAAGAAATAACACCCACTATTTTAATGTATTGTATTTATCACTCTCCTCTCCAATGATGCCCTTATTTTTTAAAAAATAATTGAATCTTCAGTTTGTCGAAGAGTTTCAGTCAATTTTTATAGAGCTCATTTACAGGTCTAATTAAAAGCATCAAACGGGCAATAATAATACTTGATGTCATAAATATATGAAAACTGTTGAAAACTTAGTGTAGATCTGAAATCATTAAAGTATTTAAGTGAATACATTATTTCGAATGCAACGATTTGCGTAAAAGCGCCAAACTGACAACTTTTTACAGTGTCGAGATTGGTTGTTTTTGAGGTGTTAGTGTCGTCGGTAATTTTTTTATGATATCTGTTCGACTCAACGAACTTTCAAACTAACTTTAAATTATAAAAGGAAATCAAGTTATCTGTTAATCTATCTGCAAAATACATTTCTAATTTTCAATTCTTTCAGTAGAGTTGTGCGCCGTATAATTTTTTTATTGACTCAAATGACACAATGTTCTCCCTATATTTTTTTAAATTAAGGATTTTAAGAAACTAAAAACTTTTTCAAGTTTGAAATGTACATAGAAATTAGTATCTAATACCAATGATACTATTACTTTGGTCAAAAGTAACACTAAAACGCAATTTTGCCACAATAATACACGATTAGCAACAGAACAGATGTAATTTCGCCTGTTAAAATGGAATTCAATAACATTTCAAGCAATGAAGAACATGAAAAAAGAAATACATTAGAAACTTCAAACTTAAGTGTCACCTCTGACATTTTAACCAATTACACCAATGGTCACAAAAAGTACCAGAAGTGACACAAACACTAAATATATCAGTCATGGTAATGAATTCATGCATCCACACATCTCTGAAACAGAAAAAAACGAATTACAAGGAAATAATTAATTGTGTTAAAATCCCAGTCTCAGATGAGATGTCATATTAATATCATCCAGATGCACAAAAAAAGTAAAAGAAGCTACGGTTTTATAGGACAGGATTAGTCGGAAGTTTTGACATTTCAAATAATAGGAGCAAAATAATCACCAAACTGCCAAAATTATACAAGTTGAAAAATAAGTTTTCGTTTTAATCAGACATTGCAATTCTTTTCAAACAGATAGGGAGACCTTGGTTTAGCTTAAAATTGTGGATACCATCTAAATTGGTGTCATTCGAGTCACTATTGGCTTTAGGAACTTGACAGAAAATTATGATAGCCAAGTAACTGCACTATCAGTATCCGGGTTTCCACAAACATATAAATCAAGTACTGTCTAATTTTGTTGTAATTAAATAGAATAACAGCTGAAAACATACTTTTTGGTGGCACTTGTAATATCCAATAAGTGTTGCTTGTGACAATGTAAAATAGCGATGACGCCAAAGTTCAACTTCCCTTTCATGCTTGGGTTGCACTTCAAAGACTGGTAAGAAGGGTGGATTAAAATTGCGAATCGCCATTTACCGAAACAAACTTCCGTGTGTTCACGCATGCTGTGTTGCTTGTGACAAATGACACCAAAATCAATAAACCTCAATATCAGCAAAACGATATCTATTTACTCCATGATTTGAGTTGAGAAGGAAAATCTATGCTTTTTTCTCGTAACAAAACATTTTATAAACATTAACTATCCTATAATGTAGCAATGACTATGAAAAATGTTTTTTTCTCTTTTTGAGAATTTTTTTTGGTCTAATATCAAAGCTCTATCTCCACTGATTAAAAATGTTTTTGAATTTTGAAAATCCATTCATAAATAAACAAGTTATGCAGTTTCAAAGGTGTCATTTATTTGGATGACCCGCAGAGAGGAAAAAAACGCGAAAATATGGGACGCTTTTTCGGCAATTGTTTTTCGATCTTTGGTTGTATCTTGCGTAATAAGTGGATTAAAAGGTTGAAACTTGGGTGGTGTTTTGTAAAATACGGGAAAAGTACTTGTCATATTCATATGAAATTTTACAACCAAAAAGAAGAAATGTTCATGTATTACCTTGTCAGCGACAAAACCTCCACGCCCGGTAGTTTTAGAAATATTTTACTCCAAAGAGTAAATATCTATTTTTAACGATCTTCCGGTAATCGCACGAGTTTTGTCGCTTGACATAATCTAAAATGACATTTTTTCTAACTGTGTGCCAACTTTCAGTCATATTCATCGATAAACAGCGTCGTAATTAATTTTTTAAAATAGCATATACGAAACGGCTTCGTCCCATATTTTGCCGCGAATTTGGGCACTTCGGAGCGACAAAGACGCCCATAGATTTGTGCGGGATAGTCATTGCTATATAATGTATATGTGCCTTCCTCTTTACTTCTTGAGGTAATTAGTTTTTCTCAACTTGGTACTTCAACTCACATCCCGATTGTAGCCGTGTTCCAAGAAATATTTCCCCGTTATAGCCATGCATGATTTTTATGCATTATAGTATAGGCCAAGCTCACGTTGCAACCTAGCTGCACTGTATGAATTTGAAACCTGAGAAACTGATTTTACCCAAAGTTTTTCCAAACAATTTGGCTTTGTTGTATTTTTGAGGCGAACGCCACAAAAACGACCATTTGGCACGGTGTGTGTGTGTGTGTATGTGTGTGTGTATGTGTGTGTGTGTGTGTGTGCCCATTTGAACTGATTGTATAAGTTTCGTTTCCGATAATGAATGTAGTTTTTTTAAAATCTAGAAACAAAAATTTACGTTACATTTTACTTTTAAATCTTACTTTTTCGGCGTTTAAGTAATCCCGACATATTAACATAAAGCAATGGCCCGGTTGTTACAATTTAGACAAACATTTTTTTCTGTTCAGGAAGTTACGATTGACGGTTTATTTCGAAAGATTTTTCAAACTTACTTACTTACTTACTTACTTACTTACTTACTTACTTACTTAATTACTTACTTACTTAATTACTTACTTACTTACTTACATACTTACTTATGTTCTTGGTGCATGATCAGCACATAAGGCCGACACGGGGGGACGCCATCTTTCTCGCTTGAAGGCCATTTTTGTCATCTGTCCCCAAGACCAACCACTAGCTTTGATTTCTCTCTAGGTCTCCAGCGGGCAGCCCCTTCTTCTCGTTCCCTGGAGGTTCACTCGAGGTTTATCCTGGGAATAGCACCCGAATCCATTCTGAGGACATGCCCAGTCCATTTTCACCTTCTCTTCTTTACCGCTTCAGATACTGGTTCAATTTATATGCATGTTGCCATTTCTTTGTTTCATCAACATAGCTTGTCGATCCAACACCGGAGCTTTCGGAAGGCGGACGACTTCTGGAAAGTTTCGTACAGGTCTGAGGGCCTCCGGATGGCTTGAGAATGCTTTAGATAACCTCCGGATGCCTCTCCTGGGCCACGAACGGCGATTACTACGACCAATATTTTGTATCTATTTAAATTTCCACATTACAGTAGTATAATAATAATTAAAATAGATGAGTGCCTGTTCGTAATAGCTTTTGTGTCCCTGCAAGTATTGCAGGTTCTCTACTCGCGCGGACACCCAAATTTTTTCTCTCAGCTCAATGATTTCTATTGACCGCACACCGAGAGTAATTGTGAGAATGACTGGCACACGTTGCGAACACCATTAATCTAAAGTTTTAGGTAAAATACGTGTCCATTATCACATTTTATTTATGTGTTTGGCCTTGATTTATGGGCTCTAGTCATTTGTCTTTGTCCCAATTCGGACACCCCGTGTTCCAATTGTAGTACTCGATGTTCCAATTCAGACACCCGGTTGTGCCAATTCGGACACCCCTTTGAAAATTAAAATACCCCATCTGAATATTGCGACACCCATTGTGGCAAATCTGACATGATCATCCGGGGCATTGAATACGACTTAATGCAACCGATTATACGAAAAGGGTATTGAACAAAAACGAGTAAAACGGCTTTAAAAAAATCTTTTTATAAGCTCTTTTACTCATTTTTGTTCACAACTACTTAAAAAAAAACAACAATACTCAGCTTCTAGTGGTTTAGTTAGCATTCTACTAGACTAGCCTCATTAGCATAGTGCAAAGCTACTTTGCAGTTTAACTGAAACTCGCTGAAACCATTGGGTTGCGATTACTTACTTGTTAAAATACTCGCTTCACACACAGGGAGACTGGGATCGATCACAGCCACAGTCCAGTTTTTATTCTGACCCAATGCCCTCTCTGATTGCTATGTTCTGACCCCTCTGTTAACTCAGAAGAAAAAGCACTTCGCGGAAGATTTGCGTCCTATCACACGGATAGCAAGCAATGGCTTAGTGTCTCTTGAACAATATAGGCTATCGAAGTGATTATTCGACCGTACAGTCCGATAATGCTGGACATTAGAAAACATACAGCAAACACAAAACAATGTAATTAAAGTTTTGTTGA
>NC_088365.1:40918582-40991082 GCF_034508935.2 Berghia stephanieae | reverse complement strand
TTTTGGGGAAAATCCTGAAAATGGCTGGAAGGAGAGGTTAATATACAAATATATAAACGGTTAATAGAAAAATGTTATAAGTTACGATACCTGAGACAAGTTCTGTGAGCTATAGGGTTGATTAATCCGGGGTAATTACCAGTATCGAAGACGTGAAATGAATGGACAAGTAATACGCCATACGTGCATGTCACGACTGGACAGGACGAGAGATAAAATAAAGGACAGTCTAGTTCGTTTTTTTTCCTTCTTCTTAAAATTACTGTTCTCCTATTTGACCCTCCTCCTCTTTCACTTCCCATCTTGTTATATTTTTCCTTTTCTTTTCTCTTCTTCTTCCTCCTCCTCCTTCTTCTCATTCTCCCTGCGGCGAAAAGAAATATTGCAAATATAAAAACAAAATCCAATGCACAGCTTGCTCTGAGGCGACACGCAATGTCAAACTAGTATTTGGTCCGAATGAACTGATAAAGACAAAAGAGCGTGGATTCCAAATGACAGGTTAGAATTTTTGAACTTTAAGAAACAAACATTGGCCTCGATTAATATAGCTCATTTTTAAAAAGTTTCCATTGAAATTGAATAGAAAGCATCAGGTCCCCCCCCCCCCCCCCCCCCCCCCCCCCCCACCCTACATCATAACGTTTTGAAACGATTTCTTACAACACATAAGCAATCGGTGAGGAAATCTGGCACTCACAAAAATAGATAGCTGTAGTTGGGACAGGACTAATATTTATTCAAGGTCAAGGAATACGAATGCCACGTGATGGGTCTCTGTGTCTTCGTCCGATCAAATGCCAATGCTGAAGACTGACGTAACCGTGTCTGTCTATATGTCTGATGTAATCATGTATCACTATTTGAATACGTAATAATAAACACAAGTCAGTAGGGAAGAGAACCGACAGGGGCTTTTCTTTTTTCTTTTTATTTCTTTTTGTTTTGTTTATAAGGGGGAAGGGGGCTGTTATTTAAAAAATATATATTGTTACCACTACAACCACCACCACCACAACCACCACCACCACCATCATCATCATCATCATCATCATCATCATCATCATCATCATCATCATCATCATTATCATCGTCGTCGTCGTCGACGTCGGTAATCATCATAATACATCATATATCATCATAAGTACATGTCTATCATCAATTTCAGTCATCACATAATAATGTGATATAATAATGATAATATAATATAATATAATATAATAATAATAATAATAATAATAATAATAATAATAATAATAATAATAATAATAATAATAATAATAAGTAATAATAATATATATGATAAGATAATGATAATGATAATAATAATAATAATAATAATAATAATAATAATAATAATAATAATATATAATAATAATAATAATAGTAATAATAATAATATTATGATAACGATAATGATGATATAATATAATAATAATATAATAATAATAATAATAATAATAATAAAAATAATAATAATAATAATAATAATAATAATAATAATATAATAATGATGATTATGATGATGATGATGATCATTTAAGAAAGGACACTTTTTCATTTTGTTTTTGTTTTTATCAAAACTTTACCTACTTATGTATTCTTGTCTATTTGTGTCCAAAATCACAGATTTCCTCTGATTGTATCGTATTATTTCAAAATATTCACGATAAAGTTCGACATTATACGATGCAGAGATGCAGACACAATCCGAAGGTATAATAATATCCCGAACATGTTTTGTTTTATGTAACATTTTTGTCAATTCTGTCGTTATATTGACCCAAACATGTTTTGTTTTATGTAACATTTTTATCAAGCGATGGGTTAAAGAATGCAGCATGTGCTATTTAGTTAACATTGCATGGTCTACTGTGATTTTAAAAACAACGGCAGAATTATGCTTTCTTTTCTGTACCTGAAATTTGTTTATCATATACTTATTCATTTGACATCTTTCGTTCAAACAATGTAGTGATTAGATTATTTAGTGATTGGATTATTTTGCGGAATGTTTTGACCGCAAAATGACTCGACACGTAATAATAATAATAATAATAATAATAATAATAATAGTAATAATGACGGACTTGTTTTTATTTTTATTTTTTCTGCGGGGGGGTGGGGGGGGGGGGGGGCGGCGGCACTTTAGTCTACAAATTCTTGCTTTAAAAAGCTTTTGATATTGGGAAAAAACAAATAATAACTTCATGTTAGCTATTACATTTTATTCCAGATTCTAATGTTATTGTATTAGAACTTTGCTTTGATGCTCGTTAATACTCACAATAACACATGTTTTATATGTACACGTAACTCATTAAATAAATATCGTGATAAAGGACACTCATTTTATCTTTTATTTATGTGACATTTATTTCTTCCTCTCGCATTTCCAAGAAAATCCTTTCTGAACTATTTGGAAAATTTGTTTTCTTTTATTTGATTTAAGAATGTCGGATAGAAAAACTATTTCAATCATTGATAGAGTAAATATATAAATAATAAGAAATCGAGCAACCCAAGGGGATCATATAATCAAGTTAGATTGAAGCCTCCATTTCAAAACAAATCTGTCTCGATCCAATTGTCGCAGTTTGTGAACTTTGTGGATTATTTTAAGAGGCAATACAGTTGGGAGTTTTTTTAAAAATCGATATAAAGTTTGTTTGTATTTTTTTAACGCAAATATCCACTATCAAATGCTGTAGAGTGCTCTAGAAATCAATTTAGAATCCTCCCCAAAAATCACAAGCACACACGTGCACACACACACACACGCACACACACGTGCGCGCGCGCACACACACACACACACACACAAACAAACACCATTGGATCACATCCAAACAACTAACGTGTTCAACTGTAATCAGGAGAACTGTCAGCAACAACAAAAACAACAACAACAATAATAATAATAATAATAATAATATAATAATAATAATAATAATAATAATAATAATAATAATAATAATAATAACAATAATAATAACAATAATAATAATAAGAACAATAATAATAATAATATAATAATAATAATAATAATAATAATAATAATAATAATAATAATATAATAATAATAATAATAATAATAATAATCCCTTCTTTAAAAAATATAGCCTTGTGGAGAACATTGTGCTTATTTGAGTCAATAAAAAAATGATACGGCGCACAACTCTACTGAAAGATTTGAAAATTAGAAATGTATTTTTTACAGATAGATAAACAGATAACTTGATTTCCTTTTATAATTTAAAGTCAGTTTGAAAGTTCGTTGAGTCAGATATCATAAAATACGTACCGACGACACTAACACTCTCAAATACAACCAATCTGGAGACTGTAAAAAGTTGTCAGTTTGACGTTTTTTACGCAAATCGTTGCATTCGAAATGTATTCACTTAATTACTTTACGGAATTCAGATCTAAACTAAGTTTTCAACAGTTTTCATCTATTTATGACATCAAGTATTATTATTGCTCCTATGATGCTTCCAGTGTGATGGTTTCGGGTGGGTAATACCCAGGTCTAATTTATTTGGTAATAAATTTTTAAAAAATAATAATAATCTGAAAAATCGAAAATAGAAGTTGCATTGAAGGTTAAATATAAGGTTTTAGAAAGACATTAAATGTTATGAACAGTCAGGTGGCTCCGTAGCGCAGTGGATAAACTGTCAGACTCTACCCTTGAAAGTACTGGGTTCAATCCCATTGTGGACTTTAAAAAAAAAAAGTTAACTTTATTGAGAAAGACATCATTTTTGTTGTTATAGTTACTGGACATATATTTAAAACCTTAAATTAATCTATTACTATTATTATTTATTATATATTATTATTATTATTATTATTATATTATTATTATTATTATTATTATTTATTATATTATTATTATTATTATTATTATATGACTTACTTGACTTAGATGCCTTTCGCGTCTCGACCGAAAGATCGGGTCGCCTTGGCTGTTTCCAGTATTTCCTGTGTGAGGTGTCTCCAATATTGCCGGTCCTCTGCTAGATTATCAAGGTCCCCTGCCGTTATGAGACTAATGCTTTGTCCAAGTGTTGTGAGGTTTTTGTTTAGGATCACAGGGAGTGTTGTGATCGGTCTTCCTCTGAAAAGGTTCCCGTGTTTTTGGAAGTATCCCGACATGGCTTGGTTAGCTGGTATGTTTTTGTCCCTGCGTATTATGTGACCGAAAAGTTGCCATCGTTGTTGTAAAATGTCAAGGGATATTGGTCTTTCTTTTGTGATCTTATAGAGTGATTCATTTGAGATCTTTTTTAGGTATTTGATGTCCAGTACCCTTCTTAGCTGTGTGCGATGGAAGGCATCCAGATGTTCTTCTTTGGATTTTGTCAACGCCCAAGTGCCGCAGTTATACAGAAGTACCGGTTTTACAAGAGCACGGTACAGTTTCAGTTTGGTTTTTCTCTTTATTTTGTCACCTCTAATCCATACATTGGTGAGTTTACTGAGTGCGGCGTTTGATAGCTGTTTTCTTCTTTGTACATCCTCGGTGTCTCCAATTAGTGAGCCGACTTTCTTTGTTCTTTTCCATTCCTCTTTGTTCCTCGATATTGTTGTAAATTCGGTTTTATTGGCATTGACTTGGAGGTTATATTTCATGAGGGTATTTTGTATGATGTCTATATTTGCTGGTGTTGATCCAATAAAATCGACATCATCTGCATAGGCGATTTCTCTAGGGATTGCATTCTCAATATGAGTCGTTGGTTTTGGAATGACTTTTCGAACTTCTTTCAGAGCGTGTTCTAAGTATATTGTGAACAGAATCGGGCTCAGACTATCTCCTTGGGGGGTCCCGATGTTACTTTCGAACTGCGTCTGTTTTGTGGCCCCGTATATCCTTGGTTGTATCTTTGTGTTGCTGAGGAGAAATCGGATTATTCGGAGCTCGTCTTCGTCTACTATGTCTGTTAATATCTCCAAAAGTTTTCCTCTGTCGATCGTATCAAAGGCTGCGGACATATCGATTCCGGTTATTGTTATGGATATGTTTTCTTTGAGTGCCTTTGCTTATTATTATTATTATTATTATTATTATTATTATTATTATTATTATTATTATTATTATTATTATTATTATTATTATTAGATATTCTTATTATTATCATTATTGTTATTATCATTATATATTATTATTGTTATTATTATTATTATTATTATTATTATTATTATTATTATTATTATTATTATTATTATTATTATTATTTATTATATTTTTTATTTTTTAAAACAATATCGGTACCATTCAATGTGTTATCGTCGTGCATTTATATGTAAACGTCGATTGTTATCATTTTATAATATTTTATCATTATCATAAGTTTATTCGTTTACCGCGTCTTTGTCATTTTATTGGGTTTTTTCTTCTTCTTCTTTTGTTGTTGTTTTTGTTGTTGTTTTTCAAAAACTTCCTGTCCCATCATTGTTTATGTCTATTTACATTATCTACGCCATTCACACTACACTTCTCTCATTCGTGCTTAGTGTCTTATTCGTCGTGTTTTGTTGAGAAAGGGGAAATCAGAAACGCCCACAGTATGTCTTCGTCTATTAAATTGAGACTTACAATTCAACACTTATCGTTTTTTTTCTTTCGAGCTTCAAGCAGCAACATTTTCATTAATCAACCAGCACCGCCAACGGAGGTGCATAAAAACGGTGCGTTTTTGTACACCTCCAGTGGAGGTGCATAAATACGGTGCATTTCTGTACACCTCCAACGGAGGTGCATAAAAACGCCACCAAACATGATCACCAGAGTACTGTAATTGTAAGGTAAGTTCTCGATCCAAGGATCGTCTTTGAAACTCTGCTCACGTCTGCTACTTCAGGTTTATTTTAGCAGTTGATTTTCTTACCACAACCGTCTTCACACACGGACAACTATATGTTGCTGTGTCACGGGTCAGAGGCTATAGTGGCTTACAATTAATGTTGGGCCACACAGAAAAATCAATAGAGGATGTACCAAGTTACACAGACAACGTTGTTTACCAATCCGCCCTCATTAAATGATGGTGGGTACAATATCGAATGAAAATAGTTCTTTCCCCGCGAAATTGCGGGCTTCTTACTAGTAATAATAATAATAATAATAATAATAATAATAATAATAATAATAATAATAATAATAATAATAATAATAATAATAATAATAATAATAATAATAATAATGTACACTTATATAGAGCCAACATCTCATGTAACATGAGCTCTAAAACTAGAGCTTTTTATATGGCAATATCCACTAAATGTACTCAAAGCGCTTTACAAAGGGTCCCTGACCACAGCAACACGTAACGTGTAGAACGAGACATAGCGCCTGTTCGGCAATATTACATTTTTTTTCCGACAGAGACAACGCTGTTGACAGCAAGGTACACATTTTACACCTGAGTACGGGAAGAGAATGTGAGTAAAGAGTCTATTCCAAGGACTCAACAAGCGCCGAGCGAAGCTCGAACCCAAGACCTTCCGTTCCGAAAGCGAGTGTCATATTGCAAGACTACATAGACGCACAAGGGCAAAACATCAAAAGTCTAACCCTAATGGTAGAATGAATTAAACACGCGAAATTTCAAGAAATGAAGATAAGTCTTCTGCGATCGCAAGGCATGGCCTCATTGAGATGTGTTTATAGACCTATTTATCAAACAAACTTAAAAAGAATTAAATTAGTGCCGAACGTATCATAAAGATAGAATGGGTATTTATCTCTATAGGCGAAGAAGTCACAAACGTTGTCACGTAAAAAAGCACATTCACTAGATGAGATAAAATTGGGTCTGATTTTTTACGGGTTTTTCTCAAATATCAAACAAGAGTTTGTTGGGTGAGAAGGGGGTCAACTGTTTCTACTTTTTTATTCTGGTATCCATGTCCATATAATTGGTATTGAATTGCTGAGTCTAATATTAAATCTGATAGGAAATGCTATGTTAAAGTTTCTTCCCCACCTCTTTGGAATAACAGGCTTGTCTGACGACAATAATGTTTAATCCTCCGGGAGGGCTCATTTATCGAGTATTTTAAAGCATCTCTTGAGCCAACGCCATTCTAATGATGCTTTCACGATTATCCTTCATTTCTGTTCACTATGGGAGGCCAGGAACCCCACCGAGAGAGAGAGAGAGAGAGAGAGAGAGAGAGAGAGAGAGAGAGAGAGAGAGAGAGAGATTTAATGGGCGGTTCCCATTAGTCTCCAGTTACCTAGTCATCCGCACATTACGAATTAGCAAGGGATTTTATGGCGGGTAAATCTTCAGATGACGATTTGGTAACATGATTAATATTTTGTATTGGAAAAAAAACAAACACGAATTATTTGCCCCCCCCCCTCTCTCTCTCTCTCTCTCTCTCTCTCTCTCTCTCTCTCTCTCTCTCTCTCTCTCTCTCTCTCTCGGTGGGGTTCCTGGCCTCCCACATAATGGACAGGAAGGCACTTACTGTGTCTTCTTGTCCCGCTATATCTGATTTCCAAAATGCTTTCTGTAGTTGTCTTGGAATGAGATGACTTGGTTTTGTCCTAGTTGGGAGGGAAACAGTAAAAGTATAGATTTTTGGATGATGATATTTTTTCTTGTAAATCATCTCTCTATTATGCATTGTATTATTAATATGCATTGTTTTACATATGATTTGTACACATTTGAGTGTTCCCCTTAGTGGGAACCTGTGCTTGTGTCAGGATGAGACTTAATAGACAGATAGTGTGCTCTTGGAATCTACATCTGTTCCCTATTTGGAATAATTCCCCTTTTGTCTTACTTTTTCTTGGGTACTTTAATTGTAATTTTAGAACTTTTTACTATCCCATTTTCTTCCTTTTTACTTTCGCTGATATGATCTAAATGTGTTGCAAGTGCCGTAAAACCCTTAAAATCAAAAACAAAACATCTCTCTCTCTCTCTCTCTCTCTCTCTCTCTCTCTCTCTCTCTCTCTCTCTCTCTCTCTCTCTCTTTCTTTCTTTCTTTCTTTCTATCTTTCTCTCTCTCTCTCTCTCTCTCTCTCTCTCTCTCTCTCTCTCTCTCTCTCTCTCTCTCTCTCTCTCTAATACACACATACGCGCGCGCATATAAGCACGCACAAGCGCACACTACTACTACTACTACTACTACTACTACTACTACTACTACTACTACTACTACTACTACTACTAGTACTGCTACTACTACTACTACTACTACTACTACTACTACTACTACTACTAATAATAATAATAATAATAATAATAATAATAATAATAATAATAATAATAATAATAATAATAATAATAATAATAATAATGATAGTTGGAGTTGACTTTAGACATCCTGTTATTATTCTCATTGATTCTCTTAATCGGATGTCAATGTGGTTTATATGTAGGCTCCTCATACAAACAGGGGCGCAATATTCTCCCACATTGTAGCACAGTGCCAAAGCAGATGTTCTCAGTACCTGTGGTGAGGCTCCCCAGGTGGTACTTGCGTGTTTTCTCACTAGGCTGTAGCTTTTTGCGATTTTATTGGCAGTTCCGTTAATGTGTTTGCGATAATTTAGTTGTCTGTAATGCCGAAGTATTTAGGATTGGGGTCTGGGGGTAGTATTGAGTTACCGACTGTGATCTTCAATTCTTTTGCTGGCTCTCGATTATTCAAGTGGAAGTTTGTGGATAAGTCTATTAGAACTGCACCAGTCTTCTTTTTGTTCTCAAAACTTGCTTCAATGTATGAGGTCATTTCAAGGACCTGTTCATTTATGCTTCTTTGTGGTCTAAAGCCCGCTTGTTCTGGTGGTACGCGGGAATTGACACATAGTAGAACGAATCTTTCCAGGAGCTTGTATAAGTAACAAAGTAGAGACATTGGTCTGTAATTGGATGGGTCAGTCATTAGTTTGCCTGGTTTTAATACGGCGATTACTTTGGCATGTTTCCAAACTTGTGGGTATTGCCCTTGTCCATGATGTCTGTCATAGTATTTCATTAATCGTTATTGGGACATTTAACACATGCTATGGTCAGGCAAAGACTTCAGGGTTTTTTTGATTTTCTTTTCTTATTTCTTTTTCAAATTAACGGTTTGGGATATGTTGTCCCCTGTGTTTAATTTCTTTGGCAATTTCGTCGACTGCAGTCTGGGGGCGGGGGGCGGGGGGGGGGGGGGGGGGCTGATTTTGTTTGACGAGATTCAGGGTATAGCTGTTTGAGGGTTCGTCATGTATGACGGCGGGAGTGACTGAAGTCAAAGTTTTCAACAGTTTCTACCCGTCTCTCTTTTCGGCTTTCATGTCATGTGTTTAGTAGGTCTTCTGCTACTTGTTCATCGTGTGTCTCATATTTGTTCAACAATTCTTTGCTTCGTTCATTCCAGCATGGGATGTATTGTTTTCTAAAAACCCATAGGCATGTTCTTCTTTGAAGAGGTTAGGACGAGTTTGTTAAATCTCCCTATATTCTCAGCTTTTGGGGGGATCCTTTGGTAATTTCATCAGCGAAAGCTTTTCCGTTTGCTTTTCTGAAATGCATGATTGGAAGTTGGATTCCAGTTCCAACAAGGAATGGACGATGTTGACTGTGGGGAAAATCTCCCAGGATTTCTCTTGTTGACTTCAGCGAATTTCTCTGTATTTAGGATTGTAAATGTGTGTTAGGTCATTAAGGTTTGCCCATTTTGAGACCTCATTCTCTTGAGTATCATTTTTGTTGTAACCCCAATCGGAATGGTGGCTGTCCTATGATTATGGATGGATGATTTATTTGGTCTTTAGGTTAAGAGGCCCAGTTAAGATTTGGTGGTTTGTATACATTAGTAATTTCAGTTTCACCAAATTTAATAGTGATTCTTTGTGTGCCGTTGATTTCTGTGCTGCCTCCCAGGTCAGTGACTTGAGCTGCTGCTCTGGCATAAGTGATGATGCCATATTGCCTGTGGTGCTGTTTGTTTATTACGTGATATCCCTGAATGTTGTAGCTTGAGGGAGGGGCAGTGTCATCGAGATGGGTTTCCTGGAGGAGGACAATGTCAACATCATATTTTTTTAGTACACGTGATAGGTACTCATACTTAGGCATTGATATTCCGTGTATATTTAGGGAAAGTATTTTAATGCAAGTGCCTATAGTCAGATTGTTTTCAAGGTTGGAGTCTAGCTAATTTGTCATGTCAAGCGGAATTCCTACGTTTGACATGCGTTTCTTTTTGTACTGTGCGACGACCGAGCCAGTATGGAATCTTTTCCTTTTCTTCATTTTCATTGAGTTTGAGGTGTGGGTCCAGGAGAAGGAAGAACCTTGTCTGGACGACGAAGAATATTTATTTTGAGCCGTTTCATTTCTTTTAGAATGTTGTTTAGTTTTCCTTTTTGGGCGCAGGTCCTGACATTCCATGTCCCAATTTTGGTTTTGTCCCATTTGTTAAATTTATTTCGCCTAGTAACTGGCTGACGGTTCGGTGTGACCTGACGAACATCACGCTCCCAACCGAGCGAGGCAGCAGTCTTCCGTGAAAACGTGCTCCCCTTTACGCTGTCACCGTTTAACTTTTTGGACTTATTCATGCAGTTAACTCGGCAAAGTTACAAGAATGGTTTGCCATTGCCTATTCTTGTCGCCCTCTGCAGTTAGCCAGCTTGACCTGTTACCGTTCGACACCACGAGGAGGTTGCAGTAGGGCTTGGTGATGATCTATCTTTCCAGACTTGGCATCATCCATTTGTCGAACCCTCTTTGGCATAAACACAAGCAATTTCTCAAAATTTTACCATCAAAATAATGTTGGAAGAGCATAATGTTCACTTTGATTTGTATTCATCAGTAATATGTTTTCACAGTTATAAAATATAGATGTGTCTGATTTTTAAAAATTGCCATTCGTCGTTTAAGTTTCAATTAACAGAACATTCCATTTTTACGAATTCCTTCAAAATGGATAAGCGGAAAATTCAGAATTTTGATTCTGTAAATAATCTACGAGTTCCGATCCTTACCAGTTATCGATTTTAATATAGCTGTAATAAGCGAAATTCTGTCCTATTTTATTTTTTGATTCACGAAAAAATACATCTTAATTAAGACAAATTGGTTCAGAGGTTCATATAAATTTTTGCACCTGTGCATTGAGGGACAGTTGAGAAAAAGAAGAAAAACACGCGCCAATTATTAAAAATCTATATAATTGTTAGGAACATTATGACCGAAATTTTCAGACTTTTTTATGCGCATTTACAGGCTTGGAATTAAAGGGCCTTAAAGAATCCGGATCCTCTGGCGAAAAAAAACAACTTTGCTGTTTCATTTAAATGCAGTTCACACGCCGGGGCAACATTAAACCAGTTAACTGCTGTACTCCCGAAAAACTCGTGCTTAAATATTTGGCCAGAAAACTCATCCTTCAAATATCGATTGGGTCAAATGTTTAAATCCGAGTTTTTCCAGAGTTCATTGGTTAACTGTCTATTATCTTTTGTCTGGATCTACTTTTATTTGAATTCAGGTTTTTTAAAAATTCTTCTCCGCCGAATTTGAAACATATCCATGGAATGAATCCTGGGTAAAAACGCTCCATATAATTTACCATCTTGATTGTCTGAGTACTTTTGCATACAACGGGCGATAGAATATCCTGGGATTTTCTTTTGGTGAGAGTCGATTATTCCCTCTTTGCCAATCATTTATCTGTTTCATGTTTTATTACCATCTAGGTACTGCTTTATGTTATGTAAGCATTCAGTATTATTAGTGAAACTACAAAAGTATTTTCATTTTCGTCAAAGATGCATTTTTGTTCATCTTCTATCGTGTTCTCCTGTTCTCCCTTTTATTTAAATTTTCTTCTTCTTCTTCTTCTTCTTCTTCTTCTTCTTCTTCTTCTTCTTCTTCTTCTTCTTCTTCTTCTTCTTCTTCTTCTTCTTCTTCTTCTTCTTCTTCTTCTTCTTCTTCTTCTTCCTCTTCTTCTTCTTCTTCTTCTTCCTCTTCTTCTTCTTCTTCTTCTTCTTCTTCTTCTTCTTCTTCTTCTTCTTCTTCTTCTTCTTCTTCTTCCTCTTCTTCTATATGAAATGATTCAATATTGCACACTCACGGACCTCTGCAAACATGTTGAAGTTCAAGGTCGATGCATTACCAGACCCTCGGATTTGGGGGAAATCGAATTAGGTGTCCTAAAATACCACGAGCCATTTTATCAATGGTAAACCCGAAGTCTGACCAATAAAAAAGGGCAAATTGAGTGATCCTATCGTTCGGCTTTCCCAGCATAGTATTATGAGTGCTTCCCTGCTTCAAGAAAAAAAAAAGAAAGAAAAAGTAAAGCACAATAATAATAATAATAATAATAATAATAATAATAATAATAATAATAATAATAATAATAATAATATAATAATAATAATATTTATAATAAGAATAATAATAATAATAATAATAATAATAATAATAATAATAATAATAATAATAATAATAATAATAATTATTATTATTATTATTATTATTATTATTATTATTATTATTATTATTATTATTATTATTATTATTATTATTATTATTATTATTAATAATAATAATAATAATAATTATTATTATTATTATTATTATTTTATTATACTACTACTATTACTACCACTACAACAACAACAAAAATAACAACAACTACTACTACTACTACTACTACTACTACTACTACTACTACTACTACTACTACTACTACTACTACTACTACCTACTACTACTACTACTACTACTACTACTACTACTACTACTACTACTACTACTACTACTACTGCTTCTATTACTACTACTACTACTATTTCATCATCATCATCCTCATCATCATCATCATGACCATCATCATCATCACCATCATCATCAGCATCACCACCACCCCCACCACCACAATCATGATCATCATCATTAGCATCATCATCAACATCATCATCATCATCATCATCATCATCATCATCATCATCATCATCATCATCATGAAATATTTTACCTGTACTGTGTAGCGCCTTACTTGTGTCAGGTGTATGGTCCTGTGCTATATTATTTTAATGTTGCGCTTTGCTCGGGAACCGTTGTAAACGCTTTGTGAGTGTTTAGTGGATATTGCGCTACATAAAATCTCGCAATTCCCCTCTTCTCATACTGATACTGTAACTCCACTGTAGCTGAATTTGATATTATAATGCGTGCGTTCAAATGTCCACGTGAGCCGAGAAATGCCGGAAGTTCGGGAACGAAATTGAATCACAGGATTCTCGTTAACGTTTTAGTCTTTGCCTCTTTTTCCAGATGAGACAGAACGGGTTGAATTGAATTAGTTTTAGCAAGCAAGTAACTGTTACGTTGATGGCATTAGGGGGCATTTAGTGCTACTAGGCGTTCCCATGCTCACCTCCGTCTTGGTTTCTCTGAATTTGTTTGTTTGTTTGTTTGTTTGTTTGTTTTTTGTTGTTGTTGTTGTTGTCAATCTTTCCACTTAACTACAACAGTCTTAATTTCTTATCGTCATAGATACAAATGCCTGCTCCTCTACTTTCATGAATAAATTTAGGGGAGAAATTAGCTTCTTGTAATAGATAAAACGTGGTTAACGAAAGCATTGTGCACTATTGTCAGATGGGTTCAATATTGATAGTGAATTTGAGCATCTTGTCCATAAGTGATTCAACACTCTGTCCCCCTCTGTTTTCTTGTACCCATTGCTCTCTATGGCAATGCGACTTGTGTGATTCTTTGATTTTCGTACCATTTTTAAAGAAAGCCAAGGCATCACCATGTAGCGATGGAGATTGGATTTTTTTCTGTTTTTAGCTTGTGTTTATGATTCGCAAATTCTGATGATTTTAACAGTTTTGTTTTAGTCCTTGCTCAACTAACGCGTACATCATCCAGTCATGTCATCTTGGCTTAACCAGTTCACTGCAGTATTCTGGAAAAAAACATATTTATCAATTTGGCCAGAAATCTCGTCCTTTAAATATCGATCGATTTAAATGACCTTGGAAGAACTCTTTGCGGAATCCCATATGTGAGATTTTTCTGACCAAATTTTTAAATGCGAATTTTCCGGAGTACGGCAGTTAACGGGATAATCAGACTCCTGTTTGTACCAAAGGCATCGCTCCCTCTCCCAGTTCATTAGCTGGCAGTCTCATCAGTTAATTATCATTGTGTGTGGATTCGTTATTGTAGTATGCGGTTCTTTCTTCCATCTGATGCTATGCGTTAAGGTAAAATACTTCCAACATCTGCCATCCCAATTAACCTACCAACACACTAAACTGTAACCGTTATCGGTTATAGACTGATTGAACTAATTTAGTGAGAACTAATCACTAACAGGCTGTCTAAAATAATAACAAAGAGCTGACTGACGTCATCTCCGTTCCTTCCACAAGCCGAATATGGTTTTTAGCTGAGGCTTTATGGAATATGACTTGTTTCATATTATTTCGTTTTATTAAACATGGAGATTGGGCGTCATGTTTGCATATCACGCATATTCAATTCAGTTATGAAAAAGCAATCAACAGTAAATAAGGATAGTTATACAGATAGTAGCATCGATGTCCATGCTGCGCGCCGTCTATACAAAAGAGACAAGCGACATTTAGTGTAATCAGTAATTGGATTGCTGAAACTAATATCAACCTTTGTCCACGGTTTTGTGTCGATGCATAATGGATTATTCAATGTATTTCGTTCGATTGTTAGTCATTCGTCGGTCAATTTTAATTCTTTCTGGAAGACAAAAGCGATCAGTGCTTTACCTCACTCGAAAACTCGGGCATTCTAAAGTTCGGCACAGACAACATATAGTTTGATATAGAATGTCACATAAAAGGTTATCAGGTCTGTAAATGAATGAGGTTATTGGTTGAATGTATATAATCTTGTCGTCAAGACAACTTTATTCAAGTGATTCTATGAGGAATTTTAAGCTAAATTTTCTTTATTTATTTATTTTAGAATAATATAAACTTTGTTTTGTGTTTATTAATTATTTTTTTATTTTTAAAAATGTTATCTCTATCCTCTATTTTGAATATAACTTTGAAACGCATCCTTCCACTCCCGTTCTCCCACTTTCCTTCTCTCTCTCTCTCTCTCTCTCTCTCTCTCCTGTCTCTTTTATTTGTGTCTGTCTCTCTCTCTCTCTCTCTCTCTCTCTCTCTCTCTCTCTCTCTCTCTCTCTCTCTCTCTCTCTCTCTCTCTCTCCTTTTTAAGAACATTAAAAACATTTTTCTCTCTTTTTTTTTCAATATCTTAACAGCGGAGGTAGGGGACCACTAATAACACTATTACTGTCTAGTATTCTTCAATAACCTCCCCCCCCCCCTCCCCCCATCACCCTACCTTATTTTTGAGACATATATATATATATATATATTATATATATATATATATATATATATATATATATATATATATATATATATATATATATAGTTTTGATATAATTACGTCATCTCATTGTCGCGTTCTCTCTCTCTCTCTCTCTCTCTCTCTCTCTCTCTCTCTCTCTCTCTCTTATCTATCTCTCTCTTCCATTGCGCGCACACACACACACACACGCACACACACACACACACACACACATTAAAAAATGTTCACCTATATTATTATGTCAATCTAATGTAAATATATATGTATTGTGTGTTTACTTGAAAAAGGCCAAAGGCCGAAACGTCGTTACTTTTGTGTTGTTTATTCATGAGTCAGATTTACTCCCTTTATCTTTATCTTCAAATGAATAAGGAGTTGTCAGGAGAAGAGATGTGTTTACTTTAAAACGTTTCTAATTGTGAAGGGATAAGGAAAGCGGATGTATCGACCTATGGATTTTATTATATTATATCTGACTATATGTCTCTAGGACTCTGTATATATATATATATATATATATATATATATATATATATATATATATATATTATATATTATATATATATAAAAGACCTGACTTAAGGCCTTTCGCTTCCTAATCATCCGATCGGGACGCCTCGGCTGCCTCTCTAATCATCCGTGTCATTTCCTTCCACTGTTCACGGTCTTGTCCTGTGGATGCTAATTTCCCAAGGCCTTCCTTTGATTTTAATACTTTGTTATTTTGAAGGCGTTTTAGGTCTTTATTGAGGACAGTGTGAATTGACGTGGGTGGTCTACCTTGTTATTTCTTGTGTCCGGATGTGGTGAAAAAAGTATTCATGGCTTTATTAGCTGGTATATTTACATCTCTTCTGAGTATATGCCCAAAAAGCCGCCATCTTGCCTCAAAGATTTGAATGGATAAGGGTCTTTCATTGCATTTTTCATACAGTGTTTTATTCCTTATTTTTGTGGGGTATCGTATATTCAGGACTCTTTTCAGTTGTTTTCTATGGAATCTGTCTAATCTTTGCTCTTCGACTCCAGTCAGTGCCCATGTTCCGCAGTTGTATATAAGCACGGATTTTACAAGGGTTGTGTATAATTAGATTTTAGTATTTAATTTAATTTAATCTTTTCTAATCCATATATGTAATAATTTATTTAGTTCAGCCGTCGATAAACTGTTTCTTCTTTCTACATCTTCCTTGTCTCCTATTAATGATCCTACTCTTTTTCGTGGCTCTCCATTCATATATATATATATATATATATATATATATATATATATATATATATATATATATATATATATATATATATATATATATATTATATATATATAATTCAAGTTTGGTTATGATCAACTTCTGCAATATTGTTTCTAGCATTCTCGCTCTCATCAGAAAGTGAAAGTGAAAGTAGATTGTTGTGTTATCATATTATTCCGGCTTCAATATTATGATGGTTGGTAATTACACAAAAGATGTTTGTTTCTATGTCTGCATGAAGATGTTAGTTCGTTTCTTCTGTTGAGTGTTGCCATGTTCGGTTTTGTGATGTAGAATTTTTCTTCCAAGCAGAGGTTGCAAATCTTAGAAGAGAGGGACTACGACTGTGCTCTGGGGATTATTTTCTATGTAATGCTGTGTTGTATTTTTCTTTCTTTGAGGTTCCAAATGTGTTCCCTTAGTGTAGTGGAATGTCGTTTGTGTATGTTATGGAATCAAGATTTATGCAGGTTGTATCGGTTTTGAATGAACACTCGTGTAACTGTGTTACACCACGTTTTGAGTCGCCTGGCAAATGCCGTTTAGTGGGCATGTTGCCTGGGTCCTGCAGTTGCATTTTTTCTCTAGGTTGTTTTTGGGCTGAGCTGGCTGTGATAGTTTTCGTTTGTTATTTGGAGGAAATAATGTTTTGTATGTTTGGCATGCAGGTGTATCTATTTTGTTGGTGTTTTTGTTCATGATGGAATGTAGGACGTGACCTGGAGGGAAGAATTTTTGTAGTAGATTGAGGAATTTGTTACCGATAGAGGTTGTCACGTTCTTGCTGTAGGGTGGGTTGAACCGTGTTATATTAACAAAAGATATCGCTCAGTCTCTCTTTTTAATTGTCATTGTCTACCCGTTGTGAAGACTATGCCCAGCCCCTCGCCTCCTAGTAAACAGATGACAACACAAACCCATACTGCAAAGCCCGTCCTATTTTGTCTCTAATAGAGTGGTGACATGTCACGATTTCTTCCACGATGAAATCATGACATTTTTTTGGATTGATTTCTTGAACTTACCATATTTTGAGGACGAAAATATGGTTGCGATTAACCGAAGTTTGTTGCAATTAACCAGTGACTTTTATATAAAATTGATTGCGTTTCTTGGGAAATGCTAGTTCAACGTGTTGAATCACCAACACACGAGGCTGGCAACATACTTGATCTAGTCATTTCTCATTCAGATGACAATTGAATACACGATGTTCATGTTGAACATAATCACATCTCAGATCATAACAGTGTAATATTTTATCTAAACGCTACAAAATCACGATTCCAATGCAAGACGATAACATACAGGAAATCGTCATCTATTGATAAGGAGAGTTTTAAGTAGGACATCGTAAAGTCAAATTTAATTAATTTAGTACAGAATGCAGAATCTGTTGAAACGAAGTTATTCATCTTCAATAAAACTACTTCTGATGTTTACGCACCCTTAATCACGAAAACCATAACGATGAGACCTGAAACGAAATGGTTCTCAGAAGAAATTCGACAATCAAAAACTATGAGAAGAGCAGCCGAGAAGACCTGGCGCAACACAAAGCTTACGGTCTACAAAGACGTCTACATTAGAGAGAAAAATAGTCCAAACGAACTTATAAAGAATGCAAAACGTTGTTTCGTGAGAGAAAATATCTCCAAGCAGTAAGGAAGTATATAAGATTCTGAACAATCTTATAAACCACGAAACCTCATCGCCACTGCCAAAGCACATAGATGATACAAAATTGTCAGATTCAACCATAATTTTGAAGATAAAATATTAAAAATTCGTTCTGATCTTGTTGGATCTACGGAAGAGGATAACAACTACCACTCAAGGCCCCTGCCACTAACTAGTTTTTATCTGAATTTTCCACTGCAAAAAAAAGAAGAGATAAGTGAAATAATTTAAAAGGCTCCAAACAAACACTGTACTCCAGATCCTATACCAACGTGTATCTTAAAGTCATGCCTTGAGAAAGTTGTGCCAGCAATAACATCAATCGTGAATTTCTCACTAGAGCACGCTGATTTTCCAAATATGTGTGAATAACTTTATTTTCGTCTGCCAGACTCGAAGGGGGATAATTTGTTGTCCATAAATTAAACACGTGCTATTCTATATATATCATCACAACCAGGATAATAGGGGTGTGGAACACCAACATCTACTGCTACCGTGTTGATATTCCCTAGATTTAAAAAAGAACCATATTTTTTAATCTTCGTGTCATTGTAAGGGAATTTTAATCCGTTATGGCTTTTCTTTCTAATTTGTTAAACCATTGTCTTTTGTTTTGTCTACCGACAAGATGGACATTTTAACCCCGCTCTTTTTAAATTCCAAAGTAAATATCCTCGCATTTCTATGGATTATTTTTGATTTGTCGTTGTCTCTTTGTCAAGCGTTGCTTTCGTCATAAATATCAGAAACTGCACTGGTCGTTTCGTTTCTTTTTCTGACATGAATAATTGGAACAGCCGTCAACAACGCTGCTTTATACTTGCTATGGAGTAGCGTCTTTGCCAACAACTATCATTATCACGCTACTAACATCAGGTAGCTTTATCCCCATGTATAATGTGCCTAATTCTAATAGTCTAATGCGTTATGACCTTGATAATTATCATTCGCTGCCAGAAATAAGTTGTGCCTCATGATTACCACGCTGCTTTCGGTATTAGTCAAAGACCCCTTACTGTCAACGAGAATGGCACAGAATTAATACTATCTTCGTCTAATGCTTCTTGTATATTCTACCTTGTTTCGTCATATATCTACCATTGATTTGCTTTCGGCTTATTTTGAGATTACAGAGCTGAAACACACGACCTTACCGCATTGTCAGTGATAACATAATGTGCCTTGACTCGATTATATAGTGGTAAAGCAATTGGTTTTTTATGTTCGAAACATTGAAAATTATGATCTTTGCCTAAACATCGTATTCTTCATGGGAGTTTCCCAAATCTTGGAATGGGATTGTATAGTTATAAGACTCGTATAAATAATAGTAGACCCTGCTTGGTCAAAATTGGTTCCATGGAAGTAAATTGGTAAACTCGTTAAGTGTTGATGAACACAATTAGACACGTCCGAAAGTATTGACTTTATCAATTGTTAAGTGTTCGTACAAAAATGACGACTTACAGGCGACTGGTTTTCTATGAAATTGAAATATGCCACATTGTGAAGCTCATTGAGCATGGTTACCCTTTAGAAATAAAAATATAAATGTTCGTTTTTATTTTTCTTAATTTAAAGAATATTTTTTTTTTAAATATTTTTCATCTAAAATACACTATAGGCAGTTGAAAAATGGAAGAGTTTACTATTTCCCCCTTGATGCCGTCTGTTGTACATCGACAAAGCACCTTTTGATCTTTTGGTCAGAAAAAAAATGTATTCTCGTATAGTGATTGATTCACATATTTTACGGCTTTTCCTAATGTTTTTAACCCGAAACTTCTCCACGGATTAAAAACACTGATGTCTAGATTGCTGTGTTGACAGTTCTTTGTTATGTTTGAATAGTATATGGATGTGAGTATTACTGAGAACACTTTCACCATCACTGGCACAAGGATTATCATCGTCGTTTTCATTGTCAATCTTGACTACTACTAGTGTCCTACGATCACCACAACTCCAATCACCGTCATCACCACCACCATGACCACCACCACCAAACTTGTTGGTGTTTGAGGTCGTGGGACATACCCTTAAAAGTTAAAAATGTGATTATGCAAATTAGCCATTTTAAGCTCGTGACGTATACGTAAATATTTCTCGCCAAATTTTATACTTTTGCAAGAGCTTTTAATTATGGGGTTACCATCAAATTGAAGCATAAATTACCATAAGATGTTCATGATTTTTAAAAAACAAACCAAATTTTTAAAAAACAAACAAAACAGTGCTCCATCGGTTTAAATGAAACGAGCAACTGTATAGATGTCCCTCACAAAGACAAGGTCCGGATAAGCGGATTAGAAGTATTCATTACCCACCACAAGATTCGCCGAACAGGAATTCATTGCCGCTTCTGTAGCAATATGATAGTGCTTACTTTCCACCAAATCCAACAGACCCAGCTACCGAAGCACAATAAATAATGCAAATTGACAGTACTACTCAGTCTAATTGATTCAATCAGAAGAATATGAAATAGAATCTTCGACACGGATTCGAGCAATCCCGTACTTAAATTGAAAATCGCTACTTATTGATATTCAGGCATTAATGGGAGCGATCTATATTCATGTTTTCGTCCAACCAGGTCATCAATCACATGATTTGTTGCTGTACAATGATTGGATATTTCTTAACATATGTAAACACGCTGCTTTGTTTATGAACGTTGTAAACATACCCTTGTGTCAAGCTGAATCAAATGACCAATCGTGGTGTTAGATATTTAAAAATCTGTGAACACTTTTCATTAAATGGGTCAGTTTGAGCACATTTTGCAATGTGACCAATGACCTCGAGCTCATGGAAAGTTAATATAGATCATGCCCATTGTCAATAGGATAACAGGAACTTATCGTTTGATGCAAAAAAAAAACGTATTCAAAGGGGGTTTTTTCCCCTTTTTAAGTAGATTTGATAATGATGAGGATACAAAACTATGTGCGGCTATGTGGTCTTGTGATATGACACTCACTTTCGGATCGGATGGTTCTGGGTTCGAGCCTCGCTCGGCGCATAGTTGAGTCCTTGAAAATGCTCTTTACTCACATTCTCTCACCGTACTCGGGTGTAAAATAAGTACCCTGTGCGTTAACAGCGTTACTCTGTCGGAAAAAAATTGTAATATTGCCTAACAAGCGTCATGTTTCGTTCTACATGTTAAGCGTTGCTGTTGGTCAGGGACCCCTTGTAAAGCGCTTTGAGCACGTTTAGTGGAGATTGCGCTATATAAAAGCTGAATTTTTTTTAAAAACATGTTTTGCCTGTCTAGGTGTAATCATGAAATGACCGGCTTTATGTGACCATGATTGTGGTATGAATTACTTGCCTTTTAATACAATTTGTCTCCCTCTGACTGGCGAAATGATCTAAAATACGTGGCTTTTAAGTGATAAAGTTAGGAGCCAAGATTTGTGGTTGAAATCACTTTGACTTGTGTGCCTCTATGATAATGTAATGCAGAACGCTCGTCATTATCTTTATTTAAGTATAGAGAAATGTTCTGGGTATATCCAATAATGATCAAAAGTAACGTTACATGTTTTGTTGTATGTCACTCTCTTTACATACAAAATAAATCCACAAGTGCTATATATCAGCTGAGAGGGGAAGGGGAAAGAATTCACAAAATCACAAGTTATTGATCAAAAAAAAATTTATTCAAACTGAGATTTGCAACTCGGCAGAAATCGTTTTTGTAATCAATATTTCATGTGGCCCCTTCAGTATCAAGCAAGAGCCTTACTTTATGATAAAGATCTGAACAATTGTGTATGAAAGGAGTCAGAAAATGCAAGAAAGAAAAAAACAAGAAAAACACATCCCAAAAAATTAGTTTACCTGGACTGGGGATCGAACCTCAGACCTTCTGTATACCGGTCAATTACACCACAGAGGTTCCCAATAGTTGGGACAATTTTGATACCTATATTCTTCACAAGGACAAGCGATTAGTCTCTATCTCTGACTTTGAAAAAATCGTATTTCATGTGAGCTGACTAAGCAAGCATTGTACGCTGTGAAACCTCGCTTGCATGAAACAACACATAGACTACACTGATTTTGTTGGGATGTTTTTTTTCTTGTATTTTTCTTTCTTGCTTTATCTGGCACAAAGTGTAACACTTGTTCAGATCTTTATCTTACACCGGTGATGCCTCGTGGATATTGTAAGAGTTTCGGTATCTAGTTATTTTGGTTCAAACTTTATTTATAAAAGTAAATGTTCACCTTTGTCTCTTATTGTAAAGGACATTTTTTGAGTGATTATATTTGAGAACGCATTTATTCCAGGGGATTCCTATCTGGTGACATTAAGGGTTCAACATTCTTGTAGTGTTTGCAAAACTTATGGGATGTTGAGCGTTAAATCTCCTGTTATCATTTATGTCCATTGATGTATATGGTTGTAAGCTTATTGATGCAAACCGTGACTTTATTCACCTCACATGAAATCCGATTTTTTCAAGTTCTTGACTAAAGTCAATCAGAGATAGAGACTAATCGCTAGTCCGCGTCATGAAAACGGCCCATATCTTGAAAGCAACATTCTTCTTTTTTTTTCATCCACAGAGCAAGAAAACCATTGGAGACTTCTGGTAAGACGTTTGTTAAAATTGTAAGATTTAATGTTTTTCAAGAAATCTAACAATTATTTAATAATTTTCATAGAATTCTTTCAGAGAATATAAAGTAAAGGCATAAATTAGTGATTTAGATAAGACGATTATTATAATGGAAATTTATTGCGCTTTGGAGGAAGGGGAATTTACGGAAAATAGGATAATTCCCTTTCAGTGACATGGATCGTATTTGATAGTGCCGAGCCGTTCTAACCTTGATAAGGGACCGCGGCTCTCGATTCCTGGAAAATGAGAACCTCAAGGACCGTTTCCGGTTCTTGTTTGACCTTGGCATAAGGTCCAGTTTCTAACACCTGTTCTTCTTCTACATTGGACCTTCTCGAAGATCGCTTTAGTCCCACCTCCTCCACCCCACACACGATAGGGCAGCGACCGATAAGGAGAGATGTGTCTTGCTCGGCTTAAATTAAATTTAAGAGGGTTGGGTGCGGTAACGTGCATAGAAAGTAAGTGAGGAGAATGTGAGAGAGGCAAAGCAGAGAACCGAAGAAATATTGCGCCTGAATAAAGATGGATCTCCTGTAATAGGAGAATGTCTACGCGATGGACGCCAGTATCTGTCATAAAAGCTCTTTTTTTTTTTGCCATACTCTGGCTTTCGATATTGAGGGACAATATATGTGTCTGTTCGCCTATCCCTATATCACATTTTCCAACTTAAGTCGTTAGCGCGGCGATCCCGACGATACTATTTGACTAGCGGCTGACCGCTTCGCCATTGAGCGTTAGACATGGACGTAAACATAATAACATAGTGTGTGGAGCCCCATAATTAAATGCCTCCAGCATCCTCCATCAACGGCGAGGCGGTGGTCCTTGAGGAGCAGCAGCTTCTAATAGCGTCACACTGCTATCAACGCTCGACTAGATGCTCTGCGGTCTCGGGCTCTTTGTCACAACGCCTAAATATGGGACAGGTGGAAAGTCCCTACTGACGAAACAACCCTGCCTTTAGGCAGGTTCTGGGCCGAAGTCGATTCGCCGCCATTAATGCCTCCTGCAAATTCTCTCCTTTTTTTCAAGGAGCCTACGTCCCCATCCCCTCGAGGGACTAAATTTGTCCAAGTCGACTTCCAACCCTGTCCGTCAGGGAAGCCAAGTACAAGGGTTGCTGGGACGTTTTTCGGCTCGAAACAGAGGCACTGTCCACTAGGCATTTGAATTCCTCTCTCTGTTTTGTTAAGCCAGTCAGCTGTAGTCGTCTCCCGCCGGACATCGGGAGGCTGGATTGCTGCCATTAACGGGCGATATTCCTTTAGGCATTGTTGCCAGCGTTCCTGACACTATATGCATGGACTTGCGAAGTTTTACATCTACCTTCTCAAAGTTCTTCGGATTCGGCTCATGTCGGAGAAGGTTGTCCCCAACGAGGATGTTCGATTTCCGAGTGTGCCAGCCACTGCATAGATGGAATGCTGTAGTCTTTAATTCAGAAAAGTGAGTGGAGCAGGCACTTATGTTGGTAACAACAAGAGATGAAGTGAGTAGAAAAGTGCCAGAAGACAATAGAGAATAAAAAAAATTTCGCGGGGGTGGTGGGGTTTGAACCCGCGACCTAATTGGTACGACAACTCCGCCTGGCCGGTGAGAGCGTGACTCTACCGTATGAGCTATCCACGAACACAAAAATATTCGTATCAAACTCAGGTCATTTCTAGAGCTCTCTCTCACCGACTTCTGGAGACCGCGGGTTCGCCACACAGCATCGCGAAGTTACCTGGCCAGCAGTTAAGCTTAATAGCCAATATTCTCAACACAAACATATAACATAGAAACGATTGAGACATTGAGTATGCTCCGGTATATGGGGTGAATTTTTAATTCAGAAAAGTGAGTGGAGCAGGCACTTATGTTGGTAACAACAAAAGATGAAGTGAGTAGAAAAGTGCCAGAAGACAATAGAGAATAAAAAATTTTTTTAACAATCTTCAGATACCATTTGTTAAAGTGGCATTTGAGTTTGGTAACATCCTCACTGAGTAGGTTTTCGAAACAAGTCCAAATCTTACTTCGAGTAACGAGTGCCCAGTAATATTTTTCGTTCGCAATGGACACTTTCATTTATAAACCCCTCACATATCATCGCCCACCCGAGCTCTACAGTCCCAATAGGTATTTTTACTAACGAGACCTCGCAGGCGGGACCCAACTGGCTATGTGGGCTCTCCGTCCAAAGTTACTAATATCTTTTGTCGCTCGCATTTCCGCTATGAAGCTCGATTTCCCTTAATAAAACCCATTCATTTCATCATCCTCTGTCCACACCTTACTGAGTAATGATGCCCAGTTGTCCGCGTATCCCCGCCTCTGGGGGGTGAGGGGGTGGGGGGGGGGGGGTGTGCGTCATGTCACTAATGTAGACACCAAACATTGGTGCTAGTACAATTCCCTGAGGGGCTCTATTCCTCGGTTTCCTGACTTTGTGTCCTAAGGTGACGTGGAATTGTCTTTCGCCTAGAATAGAAGATAGCTCCAAGATTTTGTCACCTTAAGGTTTTTGCAAGTTTCAGCATTAACCCTTCACACCAGACCATATCATAGGCCGCCAATAGGTCTATAAATACAACACCAGTTTGTTGTTTCCGCTTTTACCCTGCTTCAATATGCTCTGTAAGGGCAATGACCTGCTCCGTTGTGCTACCCTTCGCTGAAGCCCGCCTCCTCGGGCCCATGTTTCAAAAGTTTGTACAGTCAGCTCAGATGTGATACGGTCAGTCTCCTTCGCCGGTTTCCCTGGCTTCAAGATGGCAACTATCCTAGGGTGCTTGTGGAAGCTTTCCTTTTGCAAGGCGTCGGACTAAGTTAGTCTCCTAACTAGGCCCGTGCCCTGGGGCCCAGATGCGTCACCATATCCGAATATATGCCATCTATCCCTGCTGCTTTTCAGTTCTTAACATTGCTATTGGCTGAACCTACGTGCAGCCGTCGCACAGTTCCGGTCGGGATCCAATTTCTTTATCACTCGCCAAGCGTGGCGACTAGATTGTGTAAAGTCAAGACCTTCCACGCTCCTTTTTATGGCGGGAGCCCTTGAAAGTACCCTTGGCTGTATGATCATGCACTAGGTGCAGATCGTTACAGTCCATCCATGTACGAAGATGTCTTCTCACCTCGTTGTAGTCTCGGTAGCTCCACTCACGGTGGTGAGTATCAAAGTCTCCCAGTCAGATGGAAGCGACCTGTGGTGTAGTCCAGGTCGCTTTTGGTGGTTTGTATATTATGTTGTGCAAATAAAAACCACCCGTCTCATCGGAAATTCTATTCACCCCAATGCTGTCAGTAACGCTCTCTATGACCTTCGAAGGCTCTTTAGCGTAAACGCTTTCACCCCCTTTGAGCCTCGAAGTGTTTTCTCGTTTACCACCGTATAGCCTTGGTTATGGAATCGAGAAGATTGCGTGCCTGAATAATGATGATGATGATGTTGATGATGATGATGGTGATAATGATGATGATGATGGTGATGATGATGATGATAATATAATAATAATAATAATAATGATAATAATAATAATAATAATAATAATAATAATAATAATATATAATACTTGTATAGTGCATAACCATTACTAGGTCACGCTTCACAGTTACAAGAATGACAATCTAAGAAAACACTAACATGCACACACACACACACACACACACACACACACAAATAGACATACTTTCAGTTATTACTCAAAAGAAGAAGAAGAAGAAGAAGAAGAAGAAGAAGAAAGCAAAACCCCCAAAACCCCATCTATATAAGAGAAATGTGAAACACTGACATAGATTTAAAAAATAAAGATGAATAAAGATAGGTCTCAGGTAATAGAAGAATGTCAACGCTATGGACTTTGAGAAAAGCTCATTTCTTTGCCATACTTTGGCACTCGATATTGAGGGACAATATATGCCTCTGCTTGCCGACCCCATAAATGCATTTTCCAGCTAAAGTTGAGTTTAGACGCTGGCTGCATTGAGCGTGCCAGCTACCCTGACATGGATGTAATCATAATAACATTTTGTGAGGAGCCCAAGATGGCCGAAGCCATTTGGGCACCGGGATGGATCGCCATTTAGTCACAAATCTGGGCGGATCGTTCATGGCACCCGCGTATTGGCTCGACATCCGGGATGGTCTAGTGCCACTACCACATCACCTCAGTATCCGGGTTGTCTGGACTTCTTGCCCCTCGACGTTCCCGATCACTAGGTCACAAATGACTTCCGGTAAAAACAACGCTTGCACGTTGCTACTGAAGAAAAGTGTCTTAACGTCAATCAATGATTCATCGACCAAATCAAATGTATTGTCGATCTTTACGATGAGGTTCTAATTTCCCGTGAGTTGCTCATCTTTCACGAATTTTCTTTTCACCACGACTCCTTCGCAGCCAGTTTCTCTCAGAACATCAACTTCCTGCTTTCCGACGATTCATCTCATCACAGGTAAGTTCTGGTTCTCGGCCCGTCCATATCCACTGCAGGATCCACAGCTAGTCACAGGCACACTGACTTGAATACTACTGTCCTTAAATTTGCCTTTTTTATGTGTGACTAAATTTGATCCAACCCTGTGCCCGAATAGCAGCCCTATCCCGGGCGCCACACTACTATCTTTATGTCGAGTCCAAATCAGTCCCGTCGATGGCGAAGCGGTCTGCCGCCTAGCCAAATAATACCGCGCTCGTGCCGCCAGTGTCGTCGGCACGTTCGAGAAAAAAGCAAGCGTCCCACTCATCAATCGATTCGCGGCCTGCCGATCGGAAAATGCGACGGCGGGGATGGCGAACTGACGCATATATTGTCCCTGAACGTCGAGAGCCAGAGTATGGCAAAAAATGAGCTTTTATCAAAGCTATTGGCCGCCCATAGCGTAGACATCCTCCTGTTACAGGAGACCCACCTTTACTCAGGCGCGCAATCTTCCCGATTCCAGATCCCAGGCTATACGGTGGTCCAAGGCGAGGACACTTCGAGGCTCAAAGGAGGGGTTAGCGTTTACGCTAAAGAGCTATCGAAAGTAAGGGTCATTGAGAGCGTAACGGACAGCAATGGGGTGAACCGAATTTCCGTGGAAGTAGGTGGACTGTGTTTGCATAATATATACAAACCTTCTTGAGCGACTTGGACTACACCACCGGTACCGGTGGTCAGCCATCCTTCCATCTGTCTGGGAGACTTTAATAGCCACTATCACGAATGGGGCTACCGAGACTGCAACGAGGCAGGAAGACAACTCCGCTCATGGATGGACGGTAATGATCTACACCTAGTGTACGATCCTACAGCCAAGGGTACCTTCCGGGGTACCCGCCATAAGAAGGAGTATACTCCAGACCTCACCCTCGTTACGAAAGGCGCGAACGGTGAACCGCTGCAGGTGAAGCGAACAGTCCTCGGGGACTTTCCGCATAGCCAGCACAGGCCGGTTCTTGTCACAGCTGGGGTGACAATACCGAGGGTGCAGTCTCTCCTACTTTGCAGATGGAACTTCAGGAAGGCTGACTGAATTCAGTTCCTATATCGAGCAGGTTTGCCCTGCCATTCCTCCCAAGTCCAAGAATATAACCAGATTTAGCAGGCTACTACTGGTTAAGAGCGCTCAACGCTCTATTCCACGGGGCAAACGGAAATTCTACACCCCTTGCTGGACAGCAGAGTCGGAAGAGCTGTACCGAGAGTACCAGCAGACCCAGTCCCAGGACGCAGCCGATAGACTACTTCAGTCTCTGGCAGAGGGAAGGAAGCAACGGTGGCAGGAGACCGTGGAAAGTCTCGACTTTACACACTCCAGCCGCCACGCTTGGCGTTTGATAAAGAAATTGGACCCAGATCGGAATTACGCGAGGGCTGCACCGAAGTGTGAGGCAGACACAATTGCCAAGAACATTAATAGCCGTAGCAAACGGGTCCCTAATCAGGCTTTTGAGCGCGGTGTCCGCAAGGCGTACCGTACGATTTTGGACTCGTTACCTGCGGAGGAGTCGGACTGGACGACCCCGTTCAGTCCCCGAGAAGTGGGTGCAGCCATTAGCGAAGTGAAGAACGGCAAAGCAGCAGGGATAGATGGTGTATATCCCGATATGGTGACGCATCTGGGCCCCAGGGCACAGGCCTGGCTGGCAGAGGCAATGTCCGACGTCCTTGCAAAAGGAAAGCTTCCACAAGTGTGGAAGCATGCGAAGATAGTTGCCATCCTGAAGCCAGGGAAACCGGCGAAGGAGGCCGACAGTTACAGACCCATATCGCTGCTGAGCTGTCTTTACAAATTGTTGGAGCGTGTTCTATTAAACCGATGGGGGCCGGTCCTAGACGCTGCCCTGCCACCCGAGCAGGCAGGCTTCAGGGAAGGGAGGTGCACCACGGGTTCGAGAGAAAACAGCAAACAGGTGCTGTCTTTATAGACCTATCAGCGGCGTACGATACGGTCTGGTGAGAAGGGTTGATGCTCAAACTTGCAAAAATCATAAGGTGCAAAAAGACCTTAAAGTTGTTCTCTTTGATCTTAGGGGAAAGGCAATTCCACGTCGCGCTGGGAGACGCCCCGAGCAAAGTAAGGAAATTGAAGAATGGGGTCCCTCAGGGTTCGGTACTTGCGCCAATGTTGTTTAACGTTTACATTAGCGATATGCCGAACACTTCCTCCCTGAGGCTGGGATACGCGGACGACTGGGCACTCGTTACTCAGAGTATAGTGTGGGCCCGTCTCGAGAGCGTACTCAGCGAGGACGTCACCAGACTCAAATCCTACTTCGACAAGTGGTACCTGAAGATGAACACCTCAAAAACTGTGGCCACTGCATTCCACTTATGCAGTGCTTGGCACACCCGCAAACTGAATGTCCTAGTCGGGGACCAGCCACTCCATATGAGCCGCATCCAAAGTATTTAGGGGTGACGTTGGATCGCAGCCTTACCTATCGGGTGCATCTCGAAGGGGTTGCCCGGAAGATAGAGAAGCGGAATAGTCTTCTGAGGAAGCTGGCGGGATCGACTTGGGGCGCTAGCCAAGCGCTCCTGAGAACGTCCGCCTTGGCACTATGCTATTCCACCGCGGAGTATTGCGCTCCAGTGTGGGGTAGAAGCAGAAACGTTGAGAAGGTGGATGTAAAACGTCGCAAGTCGATGCACATAGTGTCAGGAACGCTAGCAACAACCCCAAGAGAATGGGGCCCGATGATGGCAGCGATCCAGCCCCCCGATGTCCGGAGGGAGACGATTACGGCAAACTGGCTGAGTAAGATCAAAGAGAGAGGGAATGGGGATACCCCTCTCATGCGCATTATGGACGGTGTCCCCGTTAAGTCCCGGCAACCCTTGTACGCAGAATCCCTGACTACGGACAGAGCTGCACATACGAGATGGTCGGTTTGGACGAATTCAATCCCTCGTGGGGGCGGGGACCTACACTCCTCTAAGCTTGGTGAGAAGTTGCCAGGCTTTGATACTAGTAAGAGGAGACACTGGGTAGCTTAGCTGCGAATCGGCTTCGGTCGAGGAGCTGCCTAACGGCAAGTGCGTTACATCGGTGGGGTCTAACTACTTGTCCAATATGTCCACGCTTCTTCTTCTTCTTCTTCGTCTTGTGGAAACCTCCAATATTGTCGAGGATCACTCTACAGTTTGTAGGGTTTTACATTTTAAACTTGCTAAAAACTCTGCACATAATACTAATTTTAAAAAATAAAAAATAAAACACACATAGATTAAAAAGTCACGTTGTGAACTCTAGCAATGGCGTGAAGGCATGTTGGCAACCGTTTTCAGCCACTTCAGCTGGGAGGCTATTCCATAGTCGGGCAGTGGAAGGGAAAAACGAATACATGTGGGCGTCTGTTTTTGATGTTGGGATGGTTACTCTTGCTGTGTGTCCCCTCGTATTTCTTGTGCCGATATCTTTGATGTCGTTTGGAAGTTTAAGGCACGAATTTTTGTGGTAGAGCCTGTGGAACAATTTAAGTTTATCTATCTTTCTTCTCTTTTCCAGGGGTTCAAGGCCAATCCGTTGTGATATTTCAGACGCACTTGAGAAAGGATCGAATGTGATTGTGATGCGTCTTGCTGTTTTTCTTTGGATGTTTTCTAAGGTGTCGATGTTTTTCTTTGTATATGGGTCCCAAATTGAGCTGCCATACTCCAAAATTGGTCTAACAATAGTTTTAAAAGCAAGGGTTTGAGTTGTGATTGGGCATCTTTTTAAATTGCGGGTGATGTAAGCGCTTGTTTGATTTGCCTTTGAAGCCAGGTGACATATGTGGTCATTCCATTTGAGGTTTTTAGCAAACTCAATGCCAAGGTATTTTGCTGTCTTTACATGTTCCAGGTTTTGACCATGAAGTTGGTATTCAAATGTAATAGGTGCTTTCTTATTTGTGATGGTTAGAACATTGCACTTTGATACGTTAAATTCCATTTGATTTATTGTTTCCCATTCTTGTAATTTAGCTAGATCGTCATTTAGTGTTTTGCAGTCGTCTGTTGTTCTTATCTTATTATATAATGCTGTGTCGTCAGCAAAGAGGCGCACTTTTGACCTTATACCTCGTGGAAGATCATTTATGTACACTAAAAATAGGACGGGCCCAAGGACTGAGCCCTGAGGTACGCCCGATGTCACCATCCCGATAGTGGAAATCTCGCCGTCGACAAGAACTTGTTGGGTGCGATTGTCCAGAAAAGTTGCAATCCATTGTAAGGTTTTGTTCCTGATACCAACGTCATACAATTTCTGGATTAACCGATGGTGAGGAACCTTGTCGAAGGCCTTGGCAAAGTCCAGTAGTACTAGATCAATTTGACCACCTTTATCTATAGCAGCTGACAGATCATGTGTTAATGATAGAAGTTGAGTTTGACATCAGTGGTGCTTCCTAAATCCATGCTGTTCATCACAAAAAATACTGTTAGTTTCGAGATATTCAGTTTTTGAGGATCTCACTATATGCTCCAACAGTTTGCAGCAAATGCAAGTTAATGAAATTGGACGGTAGTTTTGAGCCCTGCTTCTATCACCTTTCTTGTAGATGGGTTGGACAAGAGCGTGCTTCCAAGCAATTGGTATGTCTCTCCGTTTCAAGAGAGAGTTTGAACAAATGTGTTAGGGCAGGTGCAAATTCGTTACTCAATATCTTTAAGAGACGGGATGGTATTTTGTCTGGGCCACATGCTTTCTTTGGATCTAGAGTGGCGAGGAGTTTGGAAACGCCCTCTACTGTCACATTGATTTCGGCCATAGTGTTGAAATCGTTTTCTTCGCCTTGTAGTTGTTGAGTGGTAATTTTGGTATGAACTTTTGAAGCAAAAACAGAGCAGAATTGGTTATTAAGTATGTCTGCTTTTTCCTTTGCATCAGAGTATAATACACGATCCTGCTCAAGGGGCGCTATACCAACCGAATCGCACCTCCTACTTTTTATAAATTTCCAGAGCTTTTTGTTTGAGTCTTCACTGACAAATTCCTTAATATGATTATGATAGGCTTTTCTACTCTCTTTTTGTGTTTCTTTTTTCAGTCGGGCGTAATTGTACCAGTCTTTCTTACTGTTGGACTTTCTCGCTCTGCTCCATGTCTTTTGTTTCCGTCTAGATAATCGTTTGACGGTGGTGTTTATCCATGGTTGGTGAAATTTCCTTGAGCTTCTCTTCGTTGGTACATGTTTGGTCATCATTTTGTTTAGGTGGTCGTTGATGGCAGTCCAAACGTCCTCGGTGCTTTCTAGATGTTGATTAATTATGTTTTCACTAAAAGACGTGTTTCTGTCCGCATTTCGGCGATATTTGCCTTTTTCCAAATAGTAATAGGGTGTAATTTTTTTTGTGATTTTGTTTGCTTTGATAGTGCTTTCCGTGATGAGGATGTCATGGTCACTCATGCCTGAATGGTTGTACACTTGACAATTAAATTTGGTCGATTTGTGATAAATAAGTCGAGGATATTTGTACCCCTTGTTGGATTTTTGTTTATTTGACTAAGGCCAAAATCTTGTAATTTGTTAATAATGCTTGGTTTATAAATGAAGGATATTGGTAACTGGTTATTTTTTCTTATTCCCAATTGATATCAGGTAGGTTCAGGTCTCCGCTTAACCAGAGTACATTTTTCGTGTCTAGGCTATCAATACAGCGTGTTATCTCAGTCATTTGTTCCTTAGTTGAGTTTGAAGGTGTTCTATACATAGCGCCCACAGTGAGTAGGCCTTGTTCTGTTTTGATATTTACGATCACCGATTCTGATTTTGTTTGAATGTCAAACTTTAATACTGAGTGGTTCGTTGTTGTTGCAACCAGCACCCCACCATACCTATCTTCTCGGTCTTTTCTGAACACGTTGAAATATGTCTCTGGTGGAAATATTTCACTGTCCTTTATTTCGGAATGTAGCCATGTTTCAGTACCTATGATTATGTCTGGTTTTATGTCTGATATCATTCGTGGGCAAAAACCCGAGACGGCAGAGCATCAAGTCGAAAGGTGTGTTGTGACGATGCTACCCGGCGGGTTCGCGACGGTGCACGAATGCGGACCGGACTTTGCTGATTGGGTCGATCGTCATAACATAGTAGTGTGAACCATAAGAGGCTGCTGCCTTTTACGCCCATCTCGTCCAATGATGCTGTCGCATTTAAGTTTGTTTTGTCCGGCTGTGTCACAACTGCCGCAGCTGCTCTTTTATGCGACCATTGTTTTGGCACGTCGTTCTTTCGTTGATGGTTTGCTATATTGTATCTTCCCTTTTTACAATCGCGGACTCTGTGAGAGGGGGACTGGAATTTCCAGCACAAAGAACTATCAACATTAACGCTTCTCCCTTCCGTCTTCTCGGCCTCCGGTTTGTTGGTCTTTTCATGCGACTGGTTTTTTAAAAAATGTAACTGCCTCCTTCTAGCTACTAGGAACGCTTCTGATTCTTCAGCTACATTGTCTAGTGTTTTAGTTTACTTTTCTCTAAGATGTGTAGCTAGATCCTTGGGACAGACATCCACAAACTTCTCTTTGATGAACAGGTCTCTTGAACCGTCATAATCTTTCTCAATCTTGGCTAGGTCGACCCATCGGATTAGTCCGGTCACTTCTTCAAGTAGTAAACGTCTTTTAAGATGTCTTAGAGCGTTTGACGGTTGATTGTGTCGAAGGCTGCCGACATGTCTATTCCGGTGGTTGTGATCTCTTCTTTTTATGGGTGCTATGTAACCCGGATACAACCGAAACGACCGGAATGAAGATTGTGTATTGATGCTATGCGCTGAGGTAAAATTCTCACAAACATCCACCAGCCGGATATAACGCACCAACACACGAAACGCGTGTTTCTTTTTTACGAAATCCGAGCAGCAAATCGCCAGAGGAGCTTGAAAATAATGGTTGACCTACACCTTGTCAGCTATCTCTATTTTAAATATCTGCTATCTATCTATCTATCTATCTATCTATCTATCTATCTATCTATCTATCTATCTATCTATCTATCTATCTATCTATCTATTTGTCTATCTATCTATCTATCTATCCTCTCTCTCTCTCTCTCTCTCTCTCTCTCCTCTCTCTCTCTCTCTATATATATATATATATATATATATATATATATATATATATATATATATATATATATATATCTTCAATTACTAATTATTTATGGAATTTTCATTCGACCTAAAAAATTTTTAAAATGAAAGCAGCCCCACCTCGCATTATAACGTGTAATCCAGATAAGATGTCCCTAATCACCGTCTGGAATATATATCCTGACTTGGCCGTCCATCATATGAACGGCGATCTCTCCTCCTCCTCCTCCTCCTCCTCCTCCTCCTCCTCCTCCTCCTCCTCCTCCTCCTCTCCTCCTCCTCCTCCCTTCCTCTCTTCTTCTTCTTCTTCTTCTTCTTCTTCTTCTTCTTCTTCTTCTTCTTCTTCTTCTTCTTCTTCTTCTTCTTCTTCTTCTTTTTCTCTCTATCTCTTTCTCTCTTTTTTCTCTCGTCTCATCTAACTATCTATATATCAATCTATTCATCCATCTACCTATCTGTCTCGCCCATTCCTCTATTTACTTTTTTTTCTTACTCTAACTCATTGTCTTCTTTTTTCCTAATCACCCCTCTCTTTCTTTCTATCTCCTCTCATCTTCCTCTTCCTTCTCCACTTCCTTCCTTTCCTCCTCCTCCTCCCCCTCTCTCTCTCTCTCTCTCTCTCTCTCTCTCTCTCTCTCTCTCTCTCTCTCTTCTATTATATATATATATATATATATATATATATATATATATATATATAAATGATGCAATTGGTCTCCACGAGTCAACAATTGTTGATACGGTGGACAAGCATGCTCCCTTAAAAGCCAGAGCAGTGAGTGTGAGACGTCAAACACCCTGGTATAATACAGAAATAAAATTGAATCGATTAGCCAGGAGGCGGGCAGAAAGAAAATGGCTCAAGTCCAGAGGCGCTGTGGATAAGAAACTGTACATCGCAGCTAGAAATGATGCGAAAGCCATCAATTTCAGGGCCAAAAAGAAATACTATGAAGCCTGAAAAACATCGCACGTTCGAGACAATTCTAAGCCTTTACAAGTTTCATTAACAATTTTTTCAAAGATCACCGAAGCTGACCTAAATGACTGCATTATGTCGTCTGCAACTAAAAGTTTAGACCCCGCAAATACTGCCATGCAAAAAAATGCATTGATGTAATTTTAACACCATTTACATGTACTGTCCTGTCCCCGCGGAAAAATTCCATTTTTCATCCCAAATTATGCCAAATTATACCACAAATTATGCCACAAAATATGCCAAAAATGCCAAAAAAATGCCCCAAATAATTATAATATACACGCGTATACCATAATATTCTTATTTACAGTAATAATGATAACATTGATATTGACATTGCATACATAGAAATGAAATAAAATGACAAGTGAATATAAATTTACTATCCTCAGATTACTACTAATACCAAACAGTATCAACAATAATGTCAGTAAATATGTCTACTCACAACAATATTATGTTTTCAAGTATACATCATAACATATCAAAATTGCCACCAACTAAATTAGAAAAGGAGGAGGAAAACTGGCACCAAAGATCAGGAAAAGGAGGAAATTCGCACATAAGTACCAATTGTACAGTAATGCTACTGTAGTGGAGTAATGGCTACCCTCTATTTTTAAATGTAAAGTGGAACCTATGCAACATGCACACTGACAATAATACTCAGTCTGACTGAGTTAGTCAGTATATTTGAAGATAGGGAAGGAGAAAAAACTTCATATGTGATTGATTGATTGCCACATTATCACACCACCAAAATACTTGTTGGGTTTTATGTACCCTGTGTTTAAAAAAAAAAAGAATTGTCTTGGGGTTTTTTTAATAGCCAAAATGGCAAAAAATGCGGCAAATTGTGCGGAATAATAATAATAATAATAATAATAATAATAATAATAATAATAATTATTATTATTATTATTATTATTATTATTATTATTATTATTATTATTATTATTATTATTATTATTATTATTATTATTATTATTATTCCTCCTTCTCACCCTCTCTGTTCCTTTAGTGTTGTCACCCCAACCTTTCCTTCCTCCTTGTTCAGGTTCTATTTTTTTTTTTTTTCATTGGCAAGGTCCGATAAGATAGTGACATGCTCATAACCGCTTCCGTTTTATTCTCGTCACAAGAATCAACTTGTTGACCGATAACTCTCTCAATCCTTGTCATCACGTCTTTGTTAGTAATGAAGTATAACAATTTGTTTAACATGGATTGGTTCTTGTCATTTTACTGGGCAGTATTGCATCTGCTCTGCCTCTTACGGTGCCATGCCGCATGGTGAAAGAATGCGAGCCTGTAATGTTTGTCTGGAGTGGGCGATGCTTTAATGGTTCCGGACCATAGATGGTTCGTATCTACTCACAGCCTCAATACGACCATACATAACGTTTAAAACAACTTTCTGATCTGCATATTTCAGTGCCAGAGACCCAAAAGACGCCAAATGAAGTTGCTGCCATTGCATCTTGCACGTCGATGACCACTGATTGTAGTTCTACCGGGTCATCTGACATCTCAATGACATCTCTTGTGTCATCGCTGTCACATACAGACACCAGTACTACTCACAAAACAAACACATCGTCTGGACAAGTTCTGCCTCAGAGACCACCGTCGTCGTCACTGTCTTCTTTTACAACTTCATCATCAATGTCGGTATCGTCAAATGCATCATCACAAAATTGTGATAATGGCACAAAGAATGAATCGGTTGTATTGTCTGGTGACTTTGAGATCCTAAAAATGAAGAAAGGGGATTTTCTAGGTAACTTTCTCTCTACAAATTACACGTATGTTATGATATATATAAGTATAATGCTAACACCCAGATAGCATGAAATATATAACTGATAGGTACTCTGGCCTCAAGTAAACAAACTAGCGAAACTATGGTATAAAAAATATGTCCACATTACATGTAGCGATGTTATAAGGATATATCATGCATATCAACCTTATAGGAATAGAGACGCAAAAGTATGCAGAAAAAAGCTGTTGATACAGACTGTAGGTTAGAAAGAAATTCAGAAAAGTTAACTCAATGTAATCCAATCACTCCTTATTATTGAATATCACAATACCGAATAAGATAAAAACACGTCTGTTCTTCACGATATTTTTTTGTTGGAGAGAATGTTTTGTGAGTTGCAGGTTTTATAAGGCTAGCTTGTCATGTTAATTACCATATGATTCTTTGTTTTGAAGATAGGGTGGTGGGCGTGTCTGCCAGATATTCGCTCTTAATTTTCGTTGTCCGATATTGGCGGAGTTTAATCGAGTTCTCATAGAGTGAGAAGTTTGCATCTTCGTCACTAGGGGGCTTTAATTGCGTGTCAGGTGGAAAATGCCATATCGCTATTCCCCTTATGACAACATGATGATCATGATGGTGATGATGATGATGATGATGATGATGATGATGATGATGATGATGATGATGATGATGATGATGATAATATAATAATAATAATAATAATAATAATAATAATAATAATAATAATAATAATAATAATAATAATAATAATAATAATAATAATAATATATTAATAATAATAATAATAATAATAATAATAATAATAATAATAATAATAATAACAATAATAATAATAATAATAATAATAATAATTATATATAATAATAATAATAATAACAATAATGATATAATAATAATAATAATAATAATGAATGATGATGATGATGATGATGATGATGATGATGATGATGATGATCATCATCATCATCATCATCATCATCATCATCATCATCATCATCATCATCATCATCATCATCATCGTCTTCATCATAGTCTTTATTCGTCAACGCTGTGCAGTTATTGCTTTTCTTGGGCTTGTTTAACATATATACATCATGTATGCCGGATTTGCAACAAGTGGGCAAAACAGTACAGGATGAAGTGTCAGGAAAGCGATTAAGGGCGGTTTGGATCTGACTTACTTGGTGGTTGGGGTCGTGGAACTGTATGTGCAAACTATAAAACAATGTTGTTTTTATCAGTGTGGATATTTTAAAAGAATTGAATGTTGAAAATTGACAAGATTTCAGTTTTCAAAAATGCGAATTTGTAATATTGAACATGTTGGTTATCTTCAAGATGTGGAGTTTAAAACATTCGAATTGCTTTCGATTTCACATCTTTGTTGTTTGTTTACTTCTTAACTTCTTGTAAATCTCCCAAAACTTTTATTTAAAAATCAAACATTTTCAGTTTTACACGCTACAATCACTGGATCATGAATTTTTAAGAATTAAAATAATTAAAACAAATGATTTGATATCACTTGATCAATTTAATTGGTTTTAAGTGAGAGACTTTGGATTGGGTGAGAGACAAGACTCAAGACATCCTTGATTGGAGTTGGAGACATGGGGCTGTCATATTGAAATTTGATAAAGTTATCATTTAGATGAAAACAAAAGAGTTAATTTAATGCTTCTATTTCTATTTTAGTTTAAAATAATTATTTTTGGCTTTTAATGTAAAGGTCTTTTAAAATGAAACAAACAATTATAAATAATCATTATCATAGGCAGCGGCAGTGTCTACGTACACGGTAACCGGGCATCTACCCTCAGGATCTACGTACACGGTAGCTCCGGTATTTGGTTTGCAGCTATAATACAAGCAATGGATGGACCTTGCTCTGTATGTGTGTGTGTGTGTTATTTTAAAAATTCAAACCATACAATTTAACCCATTAAAGGCGAGATTCAAGGTTACCGTGAATAAATGTTACCGTGTACGTAAACCCTGAGGCTAGGTGCCTGGTTAGTTACGAAAATAATGATACCAAAATATCTGCGATATTCCTCTTTATAACGAAGTTATGCATCTTTAATTGAACCCCCCTAAAACTTTTAGTAAAATCGAACGGCAATTTCCAGTCATAACTTTCTTATGGGCGAGTTGGGTCACAATTTGACTCCCATTGCTGCTTCTCACTAAACTGCCTAAAGTTACCGTGTACGTAGACACTCCGTAACTTAATATCTAGACTAGACATAGATAGATCTGATAGAACTAGAACTATTGAGAACGAGAACGATGTGATTATTCTCAGACATGTTATTCACAGACACTTTTGAAACTCTGCTCTTTTAAACATTTCTCTACATTCCTGAATATGGAAAGTTTCGAAATGCACAAAGAAATAAGTAAAGTTATTAAATTATCAATAAAAACACAAAATTAACCAACAATAAAAGTCGATGGATTGTAGTAAGTAGGTTATGCGTCGACACTCATTTGGGTGTCATGGCCAATTGGTTAAGTCATCTGCCTTAGAAGGCTTGTTGGAATCGACGCTGTGTTTGAATCCTGTTTCCACCACTTTTTTCCCCCGTCTTCTTCCGACAGAACATTGCAAATGATAAATGTCCCATCCACTCCCCCCCCCTTTTTTTTTTTAAATTAAAAAAAGTACTTTTCTCTTTTAGTTTCTTTCTAGCAAATTGTCATATTCGTCCTCACTCCGATCTTAAAAAGTATATTCTGAAAAGAATTAATAATTAAAAAGCAATTGTAATAAATATTAGATTAAAAAAACAAAAACCAGAACAAATAAATCTAGAGCAAAATATATAGTATAGTGAATTAAAATTATCGGAGCAATGAACAATTCAACTAATTGAAAAACTCCTGCTCGGAACCAAAAGTGAAAACAATGAACATCATTTGGGAAGGAAAAAATTTTTTTAAAGGGGAGCGATCGGATTCGAACCTGTGCAGCTAAAAGGAACAAAATGAAAGGTGGTCTAGCCCACTGAGCTGTCTATCCACACGGATATCTGTGTATCCTGAATTTCATAAATGAGCTAGATAATTTTCCTCCATCTTTGCTTCCTTGATTTGATAGTTATTTTCATCTCTGATTCGAATAATATGTTATTGGATCTAGTTTTGTGGAAGTGTGATAATAAATTGTATTGTTTTCTATGAAGAAAACAGGAGAGAAAAAAAACAGGTGTGGTCGGTTTCATGGTGAACAACACCTAGGCCTAGGGATTTGTCCGCGAAATAAACAAATTCCTGGCCATCATAAATATCCCCAAATTTGTGGTCAGAATGAACAAATTATAGAAAAACAAAAGAAGATCAATAAAGTTCAGGTAGGTAGGTAGTGAAAATTTTAATGTTTGGTGGACTATGAACGGTCTGATGATTAGCAAGTTTCTTGTTGGTTGAAAACAATGTGAATTGCCAGTTTGATGTTTCAGTTCAAAGTGTCAAAAACTTACATTTCATTGATTTAAAAAAAAAGCTGGATTTAGCATGTGAGCACTATTTACTTTCATCTTGTGTTAAATATCACTTGATATTAACTGATTTGGGACACAAATAACCACTGGCATTTTTCCAGAATATTTGGTATTTTTCACGCCTGTCTGGCATTTTGCATAAATTCTTTCTGCCAACTTGATCAATGTGTCTGCTAATAACGAAAAGGCCAGTTTTCTTTATTGGCAGACATGTCTGAGAATAATGACAACCTGACTAGAAATAAAAATAAAACTAGATATTATAATAAGTATGTACCAGTACCAGTGTCTAATACTATGTTCACAATTTTTGTAGAAATTTGAATGACTTCATTTGGCTATCTGTGCCTTTTCATTTGGTTTTATGAAATATTAATCGAACATCCATAATTGGAAAATAGCTTTTTTTTAAAAAGACCTTTTTCATATTATGCTATAATCTTATACTTATCTAAAATTTTCATTAAAAGTTATTTTCTTCTTCCACTTTATTTTCCTTGACTAGCCTAATGGCATGTGAATCATATCCAACATATCTTCATTTTAATATAACATAATCTTTGTTCAGCAGTCTGACTTTTCTTTCCTTTAGCACACATGCAGTTTTTATAACATTTGCAAGACCCATTTCATCAAGATTGAAACCCTGTACCTGCTTACAAATGTCAGTGTCAAACTTTACAATCAAAACCTAAGACAGAAAAGAAAAAAAGATAAAAGAAGAAACCCCTAATATTTGTCCCTTTACACATTTTAATATTGGTTGATTTGGGAATCTTGGGATACAGTAATCTCTAGTCATTTTAGTTCCAGTTCCAACCTTCTGGTAATTTTATACCATTGACAATTGCTCTTTCTTATGTCAGATGGATCACACTAAGCAATGCATGTTGAAAGAGAAAATTACTCCTCTGCGAACTTTAGAAAGCGCTTCAAGTAATCTTGAGGCATACTGGATAGATTAAAAATGATAAGACATAAATCATTGTGTGTCTAAAGCTGAATAAGTTTTTAAACATGAAAAAAAAAAGATAATTTTAATGACGAATAGTACATAAACCTAGTTTCAATCTCTAATCATGCTTAAAATGGGGTATTGAAACACGAGTCACAGAAGCTAGAAGAGAGATTTGAGACACAGTGTCCCTTGGGACATGCCTCTCATCTTGAAACAGTAATTATGTTTTTGATTGTGAATCTTACTATAAATGGGTTCATTATTTGCACAGATATTAAGATTCACTGACATAATACAACTTTAGATGGTTTAAAAAATTAAATGCCACTAGAGATTTACAAGGCTTGAAGTCAGCAGAGAAAAATTATGGATTCAGTTGGTATTTTTATGTTGCCTCTTAAATAGAAAAGAAAGGGTGGTGGAGATCGTTGCAAAATTGAAAGTTATGTGTTAATATGATTTAATTCTATATATAAAACATAATATAATGATCCACTATTTTGGTATGTAAAGTAAGTGTCCCATGTCTTCCCCGGTCCCTAGTCTCCCACTCTTCTCTGATTATTATTAATATTCAATACTCATGAAATATAGAGAGCATGGATTCAAACAAAAACGGAGGTTTGTAAATTTTAGATATGCCTGGTAGAAATAATTTTCTACTTGCTTGTTACAGTCCCCTATTCGTCAGTATTAGTGATCATCAGTAGTTAGTATCAATTTGATTTTGATTTAGTGATCAGGAAAGTTCTTAGTCTAAGCTTTTCTTAGTTTATAATGTGTGAGATGGAAAATTTCAGTTTCAACAGATCATTCACCGCATTAAAAATATAAAGTGAGAGTTGAGAAAATAGTTGAACTAACACAAAAAGGGATCTGTACCATTTGAAAATTTCGCTACCATTATTTATTTATTGTTTGATTGTCTATCAATTTATTCATTTACTTTATTTTCTCTCTTGGCTGGCGTTTCGAATATGGGCAGTGGTCGTTGAACTTAATGAAGTAACAGTTAAAACTTCATTAGGGTCCCATGATAATGCATGTCAAAAATAATAACAACCAGGTACAAAGATCAAATAACAAATAAAGGGGGGAAAACAACGTTTATTATGATCTCATAATAGCAAATGCTAACAATAATAACAATCAAACCTGAGATCAAAGAGTTAGAGTTATAGATCTTAGTTCACATCTACTTTTCAAGATAGTTTGTTCTTGTGCAATATCACAAGCTGTAAATGAAACATACATTTTAACATATTTTTTTGTTCAGAAATACTTTTTAAAGACAACAAATGAACGCTATTACTATTACTATTACAGAGAATATCATTATTTGTAAATTACAACTGAAACATGATATTCAATGGAGTTATCGCCCTTTAACGTTTGTTATTAAAACTGAACTTTGTTGGTCATTAGGAGATCAATACCACTCGATGAACAAAAATGCTTTGGTTAAATATTAAAAAGCTGTATACAAGTAACAAGAAACTTAGAAGCAGAAAGTCTTCAGAGAAGAATCCCCCTAAACAAGTATTACTGCTTACTCTCTAAAGGGGCTGAACCATTTCTAGGTCACGACTCTTACTCTTAGGGGTATTTCTACTCTTCTTTTTACTGACATGATTGCATGGAGGCTTGAACCTACGACCTTCGGTTCAAGATTTTTATTTTGGCAGATTATGCGTGGACCTGTGTGGTGCCCGGGGTCCCTCAACTGAGAGGGTCAAGAATAGCCCAACGCCAAGCCAGCATGTCGTAAAAGGCAACTAATGGTGTGTGATTCCCCCATCTTTGAGTCACCTGGTCCTCCATGTTGGGGGTTGGCAAAGGGTTAACACCCCTTTCCGTTAAACTCAAACTGTTACAGAAATGCAGACGGACAAACCAAATTCTTTTTTTAGCTTGGGCGACCGAAGAGTTTCTGAAATTACAGAATTTATGAAGGACACCAGACAAAGCCGAAAGGACTCTGCTGACCCGATGACGTCTTCACCAAGCAAGCAGCTTCAAATTGCGTTGTAGAACGTTCGCACCATGTATGAAGCAGGAAAAAGCTCTCAAGTTGTGACTGAAATGAGAAGATACAGGCTGCATATACTTGGAGTAAGCGAAACCCACTGGATACAATCCGGACAGAAACACCTCAAATCTGGGGGAGAATATTTTATATTCAGGGAGAGGGGATGGGATTCATATTGGACTGGAACCCTCAGGGCAGAAGATCAAGGGGAAGGCCACTAGGAATATGGAGAAGAATTAAAGAAGCTGATATACAGAGAAGTGGTAAGACATGGAATGAGATTAAAAAGTTAGCTCAGGATAGAGAGGGATGGAAACTGTTTGTCTGTGGCCTATACCCTGACCCAGGGTGAAAAAGGCAATGATGATGATGATGAGATTATGTGTGTGCTCTTATCCACTATATTATATTGTTAATGGAGTGTGTTTTCATTCCTCTTTATCCATATTCAATGTGAGGGTTAAAAGGGTTAAAATTCCTTTGCTCTTCATCTGATAATGATGTTCCCACCAACTCGCGTAACCTTCTTCAATTGTGAAGAATTTGACTTAATAGCCATTGTGGCTAAGATCTTGTGCCAAATCTGCATATATTTATGTACATGATCCCCATCCATTCTATTTTCATATAACTCTGTCCATTTGATTATCATTTTTTTTTTTTCAGAATGGAAATGTCATGTTTCATTCTAATTTGTTTGATAGCCCTTGGTTGGTCCTCCCATGAGTGTAAATCAGCTTAAACTTGTAGTCATGTCCATCCAGTAGCCTCCTTCTTGCAGCACTAAAGACTGGAGCTACTGCTTTTGGTGGTACAGTTCACTTCAGATAATCGCAACAACTTGGGATCAGCGAAAATGTTGCGATAAACCGAAGTTGCAATTAACTGAAGTTGAGTGTGCAACGTTTTACACATAATTGGTAAACTCAACATTTGTAAGAGTCAAAGAGTTCAGCCATGATGAGAGACTATAAGCTCTCACCAAACTCGTTGGTCACAATGCACAGTTGTCAATCTTAAAACAAAGGATACCGCTCAGTCTCTCTTTTCAACTGTCATTGTCTACCTGTAGTCTAGACCATGCCCAGCCCCCTCGCTTCCTATCTAATGGCCACAGATGACATCACAAACCCATACTGCAAAGCCCTGCCCTCTTTTGTCTCTAATAAAGTAGTGACACACTACTGTAGCATTAAATCCCGCTCACTCTCGATTTTTCAACCTGTCACGATTTCTTTCATGATGAAATTTAATCATGATATTTTGATAGATTGATTTCTTGAATTTACCACTTTTTGAGGGCGAAAATTTGTTGCGATTAATCGAAGTTTGTTGCAATATACCAGTGACTTTTATATAGAATTAATTCCGCTATTTGGGAAATGTTGCGATTACCTGAAAGTTGCGATTAACCGAGTTGCGATTATTCAGGGTGGACTGTATTAAGAATTAAAGCCAATTCTTCAAGAAACGTGTGTATCCATATATTTTTGTATTTTCCCAGGGCAATTTTACCAGTCCTGCCAACTGGTACGATTTCAAGTATTTCAGTACGATTTTTTTGGTAATATAAGTTTTTTCTTTCTCAAGCGGGAATGATGTTGAAATTATACATTTGATACAATGATACATACATACATGTCACACATCAACTGTTGACTGTGTTTCTGAATGGTGCATCGCATTTTGTATCTAATTATCATTTTCTGTTAGTTATATGAGGCAAGTTTTCAATTATATTTTTCTCATACCTTTTTGAGGAATTGCCTAGAATTAAAGATCTAAGCTTATTTTATACTTTAAATGGCCTCAGGCCACATTTAGGTTTTTACAACTTGTTTAATAGAAAATCTTAAGTGAAAATTAAATTGAACTAACATCTTTGACAATGAGACCTTCAATTAAAAACTGCATTGCTAATATGTTTAAATGTAAAAGGATTAATTACTCTATTTTGATTATTTAAATTTATAATAATCATTTTTTTATTTTCTTTATTATTTTGTATGAGTCTTGATTTTTTAAAAAATTACTAAGTGGGTAGCTTTAGGAATGCTGTTTGGTTCAAACTGAATTCACTATAACCATTTATAGAAGTATTTACCTTGTCTATGCGTAGTAGTAGTAATCGTAGAAGTAGTAGTTGTAGTAGAAGAAGTAGTTGTAGTAGTTGTAGTAGTAGTAGTAGTAGTAGTAGTAGTAGTAGTAGTAGTAGTAGTGGTAGTAGTAGTAGTAGTGGTGGTGATTGCTCCTAAAATAAGACATGGATCATTAGATAACGAGCTGTATATATATTGAATCGTGTTGGATACAAATATGGTACGAATAGTGGTCAATATGTAGCAATGGAGCTAATTACAGTGGAACCTCCCGAATAGCGACAACCTCCTGTTAACGACATTGACCCGTGGTCCCGATTTTTTTTCTATTTAAGATCAGTAAAAAAAACCTCCAAATAACGACGCACTTTTTGATAAAACCTCCGAATAACGACATCATTTTGGCGATTTTCGGCAGTTTTCGTAGTTATCTGATACTAAAAATACCGAGTATGAGTACTCAACGTTTATAAAAACGATTCCTGCTTGAACCAATGATAACGCAGCTTTTGAAACCAATGAGAACGCAGCTTTTTTTTGACGAATCTTGGCTGATATGCATTAATAAAAACCAAGGTATAAATGTAAGTGTAAGCAAGTAAACACAAAATCTTGGAAAATGTGATATTATGTGGTGATACAAGTAGTAGTAGTAGTAGTATTAGTAGTAGTAGTAGTAGTAGTAGTAGTATTAGTAGTAGTAGTAGTAGTAGTAGTAGTAGTAGTAGTAGTAGTAGTAGTAGTAGTAGTAGTAGTAGTGGTAGTAATAATAATAATAATAGTAGTAGCAGTATATAGTAGTAGTAGTAGTAGTAGTAGTAGTAGTAGTAGTAGTAGTAGTAGTAGTAGTAGTAGTAGTAGTAGTAGTAGTAGTAGTAGTAGTAGTAGTAGTAGCAGTAGTTGTAGTAGTAGTACTTGTAGTGTTTTTGTGGGAGGAGGAGGAATTTTATCTAACTCGCAGCGTCCGAATTACCTGTTTCTGTTTGTTTTAAAGGGTTTTACAGCGCTTGTGACACATCTATGTCATATCAGCGCCAGTAAAAAGGAAGAAACTTGGATAGTAAAAAACCTTCTAGATTTACAATTGAAATGACATAAGAAAAAGTAAGACAAAGGGGAATGGTTTAAATAGGGAACAGATGTAGATTCCAGGAGTACACAATCAGTGTACTCAGTTCAGATCACCTAAAAGTCTCATCCAGACACACACACAAGAACCCTCTAAGAAGAATACACTACAATGTTTTGTTTGTTTTGTCAATGTTAATAAAAACTGGTCCCGCGGGCCTTACCACGCCCACTTTGTCCGCCATCTTGGAAACCTCTAAATAACGACACCTCCGGATAACGACATAAAAACTCGGTCCCGTGGCATGTCGTTATCGGGAGGTTCCACTGTATTATTTTAATATTTACGACAATGTTGGAGTCAGTCTACATCGATGTTTGAGGCCTGTTCAGCTATCGTCAGGACTGTTTATTTCGCCTTGGCGATGGCTGAAAAGTCCTGAAACATTGATGTAGACTGACTCCAACATTGTGGTAAATATTAAAATTATATATTATATATATATATATATATATATATATATATATATATATATATATAATATATAAACATACATACATATATATATATATATATATATATATATATATATATATATATATATAATATATACAGTGCAACCTCGATATAACGACATCGTCGGGACCGGGAAAACGTGTCGTTATAGAGGGATGTCGTTACAGAGAGGTTTCCTATGTGTGTATATCAGGGGTCTTGTGTAGTGAATGTATACACCCATTTTCCCTCTGTAGTTTATCCGGGCTTGGGACCGGCAATGAATGGAGAGTGCACAAAGGATTTATAAACAGTCCAGTGTTGACCTGTCACAGGCATTCATTGGGTGAAAGGCGAGCCTTCTGATTGGTGAAAGGCGAGCCTTCTGATTGGCTGCGGTGTTGTACAAATGTGACTATTGATTGGCTGAAAAAGAAGCGTTTTCATTGGCTACAATAAGAACTAGCTCTGGGCTTATTACGAGTAGACAACATACATAGAATGGAAGATACCACTTGTAATAGTGACGAACAATTTCATGGTAGACAAACACCTTCAAGGTTTGTCGGACCAGAAATGTCGTTATACAGGGGTTTTGCTGAAATGTACGTCGCTATAGAGGGGTTTTTATTACTAATGATATATAGTAAAATAAAATGGGACCTGAGTACCATGTCGTTATACAGGGAATGTCGCTATAACGGATGTCGTTACATCGGGGTTGCACTGTATATATATATATATATATATTATATATATATATATATATATATATATATATATATATATATATAATATATATATATAATGCAAATTGTCACTCACAACGAAACCAAGATCAAGCAATTAGTTTGGAGTAAGAATTTTTCTACGGACATTACCAAGGATTACGCCGACTGAAGACGTGTAAGAAACACAGAAACGAATCGTCTCGGCCACAAAAAATGTGAGTGACAATTTGCATTCTATATTATAGCTCTAACCATCATTATCGAGCACTTTCGTACCTACTAGTACCCACCAACACTCAATATATATATATATATATATATATAATATATATATATATATATATATATATATATATATATATAATATAATATATATATATAATACAATTTCTTGTAACTGTTGCAGAATGGCATCTATTGAATTGAAGCCCACTCCAGATTTTGTATCTTAAAACTTACAACTGATTTACTGGGCTGGCAGATGAATATCACCATCACAACTTCATTTGGTTCACCAGCATCATCATCACCCCATCATCATCTTTTACCATTACCACTGCTACAACCACCATCACAGCGTTGCCACTGCCACAAACACCACCACATCACTTCTACCACCTCCACAGCTTCATCATCATCACCATCACCATTTGAGCACCATTGCTACAACAACCACCACCTCATCCAGTGACACTAGTATCAATACTACCAACATAATTGGGGTCTTTTGGTCATTTCTTTGAGTGTTTCGAAAGCAATATACTTAGAAATTGCATTGTCTGAGCCTTATACTAATTTAAAATGGTCAGTTATTTGAGTTTCTTTTTAAACCATATAATCTTGTAATTACAAGGGATTGCTGCGAATGACTGTTTGAATGATGAATGAATATCAGACCGTATTTTGATTTGGGTTTGGTGTTAGCTTTCATATAAATTTTTGTATAGTCCACAGGTGCTGACAAAATACACTGTTTTTTTTTGTTGCTTAAAAATACACTTTTTAGAGTCATAGAATACTTTTTATTCTGGGAAGGTTGGCAGGTCTGTTTTAGATGCACTGAGGACATGTTCAGTCGTTTATTTTGTCTTGCACAGGGGACATTGCATGTTTTCTGCTTTATCCCATTTTGCCAAGTACAATTTGGATGAAGGTCACAGATAGTTTGATATATAAATGAGATGTATAGAAATTACTGTTTTTCCTTATAGCTTTATGGATATTTTCCAAAGATATAATCATGTTGTATACAGCTTAATGGTACGTAACCAAACTATGTAATCTTTCTGTGGTATATCAGCTGACGAGTTCTATTTTCATTAACAAAACTTTATTGGTGATATTCCATTGAATACTATCTGACTTAGTAGGAATTTGAATGTAATGTAATTCTCTGTAGATCCAGATGGTTTTATTTCCTTTCTTAAAAAATTATTGGTTTGTTTAAAGTTTTTGAGATATTTCACAATATTGATTTAGAAAAATTCTTAAAATGAAAACAGAGCAATGAAGGTCTTGAATCTCAACACAGACCTATTTTTTGTAAACTTTTTGAAAGCTGTAAAATTGCCATCAGCAGATTGATGTGATGTGTTTTACATTTTCTCAGTGTGGTCATGAATGTCTTTATTGTGAAACGGATGATTAATTTTAAGTCATCTTTTAAAGATCTCCAAGATTCTTTTGGCTTTCTTTTCATTTTCTCGGTTAAAAATAGGCAGTCCTTGATTTTGTATATACTTTCAGCAATGAATTGTATAACATGAGGCATTCACCCACAAAAATAACTAAAAATAATATTATTATATCAAAGTTTTTTTTGATAGCAAAAAAAAATTTCTTCTCCCTTCCTCTATTGAAAATGGATTTAACTATTATATTCCAGACCAAGAGTTGTCTAAATCCAGCAGTGGTGCAACAAAACCCGTTGCAAGTTCTTCTAAATCTCCATATGAAAGTGAAGCAGTGGAAGGGGCTTGCGGAGGTTCCAGTCGACCGAATACTGTAGAAGAATTTCTGAAGATGAAGGTATGAAATACTAAATGAGTTTTTTTTTAAATTAAAAGCAAGTATTCATCTCAGACTGGCATTTTGGAGTCAAAGTTACAATCAAAACATATTTATTTTCAAAACATAAAGTGAGTCTGAAATGAATGTTAGATCTGTCTTTGTTGCATTTTACTTTTGCCGGATTTAAATAGATCTAGATCAAATTACTGCAGGATGAAGTGATATTAAGCTGCTATTAGCTGTGGATGGTAAAAGGTAATAAATAAAAATGAATAAAACAGCTTAAAAAAACAAAAGACAAAATACCAAACACGGAACATTTCAGGCTCAAAACCCTTTTTCATCAACTACAAAAAACAATGAAACCATAAATACATTACTAAAAAATAAGATCTTTTTGCTGAAAGTATGTACAAAATCAATCTGTTGTTAACCGAGAAAATGAAAAGATGGGCGGAAGAGCCATCGATTTGTTATTATTAATAATGTATTTATGTTTTCATTGTTTTTTGTTACGGGATGAAGGGGTCTGAGCCCGAAACGTTCTGTGTTTGGTATTTTATTATTTTTTGAAGCTGTTATATTCATTTGTGTTCATAACTTTTTGCATGATGGATAGGTATGTGGTAAAGGGAAAAAGGGGGGAGAGAGGGGGAAGACTAGACCACTTCACTTCTTTCACATGAATGCTTGGGCCTGCCGGTACTTGAAGCGATGCAAGGGAACTCCTCCTGTCCCTGTCAGCTGTTATTCTTGGGGCCACCTTGAGGGACATGTCCCTCTCCATGGTTTGTCTCCTGGTTATCTTGGGACATTGTTTTCCTCTTTCCTTGAGGTGTCCATCACAGAGCCATCTTTGTCAATGCTTCGACAGGTCTGGTTGATTTTTCTGCTGGAATACAATCAAATAACTGGTTTGTCTTGCTAATTCTGGTTTTCATCTCTTTAGCAAAGCATTTGACACAGTCCCACACAAAAATCTCTTTAAAAATTTAGAAAGTTTCAGCATAAAAGGTAATATCCACAAATTGCTTAAATCATTTCTGACACAAAGAACACAGCAAGTTATCATTGACAATGCATCGTCGTCGTCCTGTTAAGTTGACTCAGTTCCAGGTCTGATAGTCTTCCTCTGTCACATAAATGACCTCCCCAAGCTGTAGTATCTCGAAACGGCTTTTGCAGATGACTTGTCTTCTCTACAGCACATCAAATCGCCAACAGACCAAATACAACTGCAAGCAGACTTACAAAATCTTGAACAATGGGAAGACATTCAATGAAACAAAATGCTACAAAATGGAGACATCCTGGAGCAATACGCCACTTTGATCCGACTACATGCTAAAAAATCACACAATGGAACAAGTTACAGGAAATCCGAATTTGGCCATAATTATACAAGAAAAACTAAAATGGCAAGCACACTTAAACAAAATAACTAATAAAGCAAATTCAGTGCTAGGGTTAATTAAAAGGAACATCAGACTTTGCCGTGCAAACCTGACAGAAACTGTCTACATTACGCTCGTAAGATCAATCTCAAGACTACTCAAGTACAGTTTGGGAACCACATCTACAATTGGATATAAAAGCAATTGAAGCTGTCCAGCACCATGCTGCAAGATTTGTCTGCAATGACTACAGCCCCCATAGTAGTGTAATAGAAATTATCACACAGCTTGGATGGTCTCCCTGAAAGAACTAACAGAAAGAACAACAATTGACTCTTATGTTCAGAACTACAAACAAAATGACCGCTATCTCACCAAAACAATTAGACATTCAACGAAATTTATTCATTCAAAGAAAGAAAAAAAATACTAAACACCAGACTACAAATTCAAACCTTTTCAAGTATTCATTTGCACTCTGCACCATCAAAGATTGGAATGCTCTTCCTGAATCATATGTGAACACAACAGATTTAGACACCTTCAAGCAAAGATGATCAAACTAATTCAGCCTAAACACCTACAATGGCTGCCACATTCAACAACTATATCTGCCCTTAAATACAAATACTCAGAATTGAGTCAACTGAACATCCGATGAACATTCAAATTCGTTGCAATCATCATCTGATGTCAGTTCACTGCCTAGGTAAGTGAATGTTTGAATATCTCCCAGGGGATTTCCATCAGTGGAGTATTGGATCTTTGTTTGAAGTGTTGATTCTCATGACTTGAGCAATGATGCCAAAACTCCGGTTTCAACAGGAAAAACTCTGGTCTGGAGCAAAAAATTCCGGGTTACGGCAACTACTGTCAAATTCCGGTGAGGTCATATTGTTTGTTTGTTTGGGATTAGGCCTCAGGCATATGACTACTGTTTCCATCTTCTTTCTTATTTTTATCATCATTCTTCAATAGGGAACCAAAGAGATGTTTGCTGTGACTCCACTGACATGGTGCCCCCACTTGACAGAGTTGCAGCCCTTGCCTTCTCAGCCTCTGAACTGTGGTGATCCATGCAGTTCCTGTAGCGACTCATCAGAAAATTGGGTCTGTCTTGTATGTTACAATGTAAGTCTATAAGGGTATTTCAAGATGACTTTCCTTATGTAGATTAGTAATTCTTAAATCTTTATAATATTCAATTTACAAAAAGATCCATTCAGCAAAATGCTTAGAGTTTTGATTAAAGTCATATATCAGACTATTATCACTGAACATGTTCAATATGTCATGACATTGTTACAAGTCAATACATGGTCCGAATACAGTTAGTTGGTGACACTAGGCTTGGTACTTACATCGTTTTAGATATAAAATAAATCCAATTTGAATCCAAATATTAAAAAATTAAGATCGGGTAGGTGGCTTAGTTGTCTATCCAGTCCATCATTGGCAAACAGCTCTGCCTCCTCATTTAACTTGGCAATGCAGGTTATTGTTTGTTCATGTGCAAGAACAGGATGCATTATTGAGGACAACATATTAGTTATTTTGTAACATCTTTATTTAACTCAAGTTCCAAGACTTAGTTTTGACATTTTATCTTTAAAATATTGGGTATCGGCCATGATCGTCAGGATTGCCATATTGATATTATTTTGTATGTGTTTCACAGTTTATTCTATTTCAGTCTTCCAGTCTATTTGGTCATTTACAACCCACAAAGAGAAAAACCAGCTGTTCAGACTTATAGGATAGTATAAAAGTATGTGTTGTATGTGGGGGCAAGATGGGAAAATGAATAAGCCCTGCTGTTAATATCTTTTCCTTGAACAAGAAACTTAGCCACCAATGTTCACTTTGCAATGTTGCTCTGTGGCTGACGTCTGACGTATTAATAAAGAGAGCCATACAATATTATCTGAAGATTGGAAAAGTGAGGATATAAACATGAAACCAAATGGAATATATTTAAAGATGATCAAGGCCAGATAATTGAATGTTTAATAGGTTTTTTTTTTGTAGTGAGCCATTGTAATTTTGGACATTTTTTCTTTCCTTTCCCAGGTAGCATGCTCAAGGTTTGTCAATGAACACATGTTGTATCATCGACTTGAGACTGAACATAACCTAACACTTAGCTACTCTGATCTCAGTGTGTGGTGCTATGCCTGTGACCATTATGTTGACAATGAGGTGAGGAATAGTTATATTATTTCCATACATCGGACACATAATAAATTACTTTGAAATCCAATTAATCATGACAAAATACAATGCAACTTCTGGATAACGACACCCCTGGATAGCGATTTTGACTTCTGGTCCCAATTATTTTGCTATATGTTATTAGTAACAAAAACCCCAAAATAGCAACATACATATTAGTAAAACCCCTGTTTAACGACAGTGATATAGCAATACTCGTCAGTTGACGCTGATATTCGACACACAAAAACTCTAACCTAATAGGCAACCTCGTTTCCGAGCAGCGCCATCTTAACCTCTCAGCCAATAAAAACTTCTTTTGCTTTTACGGTCAATGAAAACGAGTTTTGTCATTAGTTTATCAAAATGATTTAGTGTTGAAATATGTTTGTGACAAATGTTAAGAAAACGACCTTTTGGTATCACCTAAAATGCACAGTCTATGAGCCCTATCATCTGCGAGTAGGCAGCAGCTTCTAATGGTGTCACACTACTATGTTATGATGATCTATCCAGGCAGCAGACTCATTGCCGCAATCGTGTATGGTCACAAACCCTCCCAGAAGCTTCATCACAACGCAACGTTCACCTAGATGCTTTGCGGTTTCGGGCTCTTGACCACAACGTGTACATGATGGTACCGAATGAACGAACATATAGCTGAAAATCCATAAGTCATTAAACCTCTACACTCGACAGCTATCTGACCCCTGACTGACCTCATTATGCTACCTGTACCAGCAGTTTTGACTAACCATTTTTTTCAAGGATACGCCAATTTTATTGGTGTCTTTAATCAAGCAAGTTTCAAAGATCTCTTTTAGTTGTGAACAAAACGAGATAAAATCAAATTTTATTACAATACCAAACACATAACAATTATTTTGCCGCTAATTAAAGTCAAAGACAAGTTTAGACATAAAAATTGTAAGAAGACCATAAAAAGTTAGGTTTTGTTAAGTGAAGTATTTAAATAATGTCTTCATACACCAAATATGTTTTTGGCTTAAAAGAAAGATAAGAGAATGCAGATTGTAGTGCAATTCATTTTTTGAACAGTTAAGTCACCAAAGCCTAGTTACATGCTTGTTAAGTTGAATAATATACATTCATCACGACACTACCAGTGCAAGTAGGCTAAGTATAGCGGAGTAGTGTTATCTCATATCAATAGTAAATGATCATTGAATCCGAAATGGTTTGTTAAAAGAGTTGCTGTTTAATACTCTTAACACAGTGCAAAGTATAGTTACATGACTGACTTAATAATGCCTTCCACCAGCTATGTCATCAGATATTGTAGATTCAGCTGTAGTGAAAATTCAATGTTTATCAAATTATAAATAAACAATGTTACTGATGCACGGTTTTTAGAGTCTATTGCATAATCCAAGGACATAATAAAGATTACGGCTAGATTTGATCTTTTATTTCTTTTTTAAATCATCCCTCATGTTAGTGTCGGTCATTATGATGTGATGCTTGTCTTTGAAAAGCTTTTTACATTTTACAATCTTTCCACATCTTTTCTTTAGCACTCTAAAGATTCGAGTTTCTTTTAGATTTACATAGAAAAATAGTCGTAATTAAGAGCCACCAGGTCCATGAGGCGGAGTTTATCCTTGTCTCTGTATTATTACAGTAAAAATCTGTATCGGACACTAGTCTATCAGTGGTGCGGGGTTTGAGGGGTTGGGCCAGAAATGATCTCCACATCACTGGTAACGCATATAGTATAGAAAGAGATCAACAGGACGAGTGGAAATATTGATTTTGAATTCGACTATTATTAACTTGGATAAAGACAAAGCACTAAGCTTACACATATAAGGACAAATATTTATCGCCATGGCTGCCATGAGTGTAAAATGTGTCTAAATTTGTCACTTGTGTTTTGTTTAGCAATAAATAGACATCAAGAGCCAAACCAAGTATGAAATAAAACATATGAATAAATTGATAAAATCTACACTTCGTTTAACAAAAACCAAGGCTGGAAAGTCATCCAAAAAATTTACAGGTCATTGGAAATTTAAAAAATAGGGGTTGATTTAGGGCTGTTCCATAATTAAAACATACTCACTTACTGACCCAAGGTATCAGTTGAAATAACAATATTTATTGTGTTTATTCTTGCTTTTAACTATCTAAAACATAAAATATGATGGTACATTAATAAAATATCCATGTGATTTTCGTGAACTCTATTTTATAAATAATTTGAGATCTCATTCTCATTGCTGTTACATGCTACAAATGGGCATAAAAAATCTTATCACACTCAAAGCTGATTTCCTATCCAAAGGGTAGCAAGTAATTGCTATTGTCCATTTCATTCTATAGAAACCGGGATAAACTCCAGCTCCATGGGCCTCAAGGCTCTGAAAGAATTAATAAACATAATGCAGGGTGTTAAAAATGGGGTTGTTTTTATGGATTTGTTTGTTTTATTCTTCTTTTAAATAAAAACTTTTTTTTTCTTTCTTTCTTGGGGTGGGGGGGGGGGGGTAAAATGTATGCAAATTTTTCAAAATTATTCAACACCAGCCAATCTTGATCATAAGTTTATCATTGAATGTCAGCATTGGATACTACTTGACATCAATATTGATAACACCCATTGCTAATACTCATTCTATAACTGAATTCTTCATTTTAGACATTGTCAGTCAGTTGTGTAGAATTGCTGTTGATGCTGATGACTTCAACAAATTAAACGGGACTGCTGTCGGATGTTGACTTCAGGGGAGTTAATTTAATGTAAACTGCTTTATATTGTTAAAAGCCTTGGATGGGGACAACTTTTTATTGAATGCTTACTATGGTTCATAAACATTCTTTTCAATCCCTATTTTATCAAGATCTCTCCATACCATATACACCCTTATTATTTAATTGGATTCCTTTTTCATATTTTCAGTTGTTCATATCCCATTCCGACATATTTTATTCTAACATACTCTTTTCCATTGTTTTGTTGCTCATACCAGGTGTTATATCCCATGAAGAATGCAGCCCATATCAGTAAATTTGGAGAGGCTTTACCTGGCTTTCACTGAGGGTGAACGTGATCAAGATTAACATGTTCATTGTTCATTGACTTGTCACCGTTTTTGTTTTTAAAATTTGTATATAGCATTTTTTTTTCAAATGCTGAATGATTTTCAACTGTATGTCTTCTACAACAACAACAATTACTACTATTGCTATTGCTACTACTACTACTACTTCTACTACTACTACTACTACTACTACTACTACTACTACTACTACTACTACTACTACTACTACTACTACTACTACTACTGCTGCTACTACTACTACTGCTGCTGCTACTACTACTGCTGCTGCTACTACTGCTGCTGCTGCTACTACAAATTCTACTACTACTACTACTACTACTACTACTACTACTACTACTACTACTACTACTACTATACAACAACAACAACAACATGGTCCCAGAAGTGGGTGAGAGAGGGATCTAGAAATGACTTGGGTTTGAAACGAATATTTTTGTGTTCGTGGATAGCTCACACGGTAGAGCCACGCTCTCACCTGCCAGGCGGAGTTGTCGTACCAATAAGGTCGCAGGTTCAAACCCCACCACCGCCGCGAAAAAATTTTATTCTCTATTGTCTTCTGGCACTTTTCTACTCACTTCATATCTTGTTGTTACCAACATAAGTGCCTGCTCCACTCACTTTTCTGAATTAAAAATTCACCCCATACACCGGAGCATACTCAATGTCTCAATCGTTTCTATGTTATATGTTTGTGTTGAGAATATTGGCTATTAAGCTTAACTGCTGGTCAAAATACTTCGCGATGGTGGTGGGCGAACGAATCGGCGGTCCCAGAAGTGGGTGAGAGAGGGATCTAGAAATGACTTGGGTTTGAAACGAATATTTTTGTTTCGTGGATAGCTCACACGGTAGAGCCACGCTCTCACCTGCCAGGCGGAGTTGTCGTACCAATAAGGTCGCAGGTTCAAACCCCACCACCGCCGCGAAAAAATTTTATTCTCTATTGTCTTCTGGCACTTTTCTACTCACTTCATATCTTGTTGTTACCAACATAAGTGCCTGCTCCACTCACTTTTCTGAATTAAAAATTCACACCCATACACCGGAGCATACTCAATGTCTCAATCGTTTCTATGTTATATGTTTGTGTTGAGAATATTGGCTATTAAGCTTAACTGCTGGTCAAAATACTTCGCGATGGTGGTGGGCGAACGAATCGGCGGTCCCAGAAGTGGGTGAGAGAGGGATCTAGAAATGACTTGGGTTTGAAACGAATATTTTTGTGTTCGTGGATAGCTCACACGGTAGAGCCACGCTCTCACCTGCCAGGCGGAGTTGTCGTACCAATAAGGTCGCAGGTTCAAACCCCACCACCGCCGCGAAAAAATTTTATTCTCTATTGTCTTCTGGCACTTTTCTACTCACTTCATATCTTGTTGTTACCAACATAAGTGCCTGCTCCACTCACTTTTCTGAATTAAAAATTCACCCCATACACCGGAGCATACTCAATGTCTCAATCGTTTCTATGTTATATGTTTGTGTTGAGAATATTGGCTATTAAGCTTAACTGCTGGTCAAAATACTTCGCGATGGTGGTGGGCGAACGAATCGGCGGTCCCAGAAGTGGGTGAGAGAGGGATCTAGAAATGACTTGGGTTTGAAACGAATATTTTTGTGTTCGTGGATAGCTCACACGGTAGAGCCACGCTCTCACCTGCCAGGCGGAGTTGTCGTACCAATAAGGTCGCAGGTTCAAACCCCACCACCGCCGCGAAAAAATTTTATTCTCTATTGTCTTCTGGCACTTTTCTACTCACTTCATATCTTGTTGTTACTACTACTACTACTACTACTACTACTACTACTACTACTACTACTACTACTACTACTACTACTACTACTACTACTACTACTACTACTACTACTACTACTACTACTACTACTACTACTACTACTACAACTACTATTACTACTACTACTACTACTACCACCACCACCACCACTACTACTACTACTACTACTACTACTACTACTACTACTACTACTACGACTACTACTATTACTAATACTACTATTACTACATAAGCTGTTGCTGCTACAATACTACTGGTAACTGTCATTTCTATTAGAATTGCTTTTATTTTTTTAAAAGCAGTTGTAGGAGTAGCAGCAGAAGCAACATTTCAAATTAGAGTATGCAAATCGAAAATTTAGAAAAAAAAACAATTCCAAGTTTTCCTTCCATGTGATTAAAACGACTTTGAAGTCACTTTGTAAATTAATCTAATTGAAGTACATATTTAAGTACATTGTAATTTGTTTAATGAATACAACCCATCATTTTGATGACAACATAACCATGTTTATTTTGGCGATGAGACTTGGAGAGGGAGTGAGGGGATTACACTGAAAATGACAAGCTGAACAGGCATACCCAAAAAAATTGTACAGCTTTTTTTTTTTTGGTTTACATTTTCTTTTGACAATTGGGAACCAGATGGTTCAAATTGCCTCTGACAAATGACACCATCCCTTTTTAGCCATTTGATAGCATTCAAATGTAACTCGTAAATGATAAAACTTCTCATTGTAGTGCTCTTTGGATAAGTCACTGATCAGGATTAATCATTTAGTATATTCTTGGCATTGGTAACGAGCCTCCTTTTGATGGAAGATGTAAAACAATACAAGGTCAGTGACCTCTGACTGAGACCATAGCAGGTCACTATACTATACATAAATATCATTTCCATACATACTATGCACACTACTATAATATGTAATACCAGAATAGTAAAATGACTGCACTGGTAATACAGTAAAACAGCAAAAATTATAAGTCCCAGTGTGTCCTAAAAATCCGCAAAAACAACAGTGAGTGAACAAGGAAAATCAAAAGGGATTGAGAATAGCTGATGAAGTAAATTTAAATCTGGATAGACGTCCATGTTTCCCCTTCATCAGTGACTGTTGCATCATGCACAACAAAACCAGCCCTCCTTTTACAGTTGATGATAGTAGTGTATACTCAGTCCTTTGTTGGTATTCTTATCCAATGAACAAACTTATTACAGTGCACTCTGGATATGTGACGTTGCTTGAGTCGATTTTTACCCAAGTCCATTTTTTTTTCTTGGTCCCTCCCCCTTCTTTCTATATAATATTAATTTTAAAAATAATAAAACACTCCACATAAGTCGATGTCCTTATCACTCATGACCACAATAAATCACAAATAAACAAGTATTTCCGTTGGTTAAAAAAGCTACCAGTAAGAATTTTCATTGGTTAAGAATATCTGTGAACGATTGGCGCACACTGATGTGACATACATTCGTGCTTCAGGGACCTCTAATTCTCTGGTCAATTCGATGCAACCAAGCAATGTCAGCAGAAAGCGTGACGTGAAGAGCCATACTTATTCTAGATTGGCTTGCTTTGTTCACATGCATTTTTGATCATTTGGTTACACTCCGGTTAAGTTGATTTTCGGTTAAGTCGATTTTTTGTCCTGTTCCTCTGGGCTTATCTTATCCAGAGTAGATGTGTTATCCAATGAAAATACTTATTGTGATGTTACTGTGAGTATAAGTGATAATATCATTGACTTGTGTGAAGTGTAACCAGTGTTATATTGGAAAAAAGGGGACGAACCAAACTGTCTTAAGCAATGTAAATGTATCCAGAGTGCACTGTTGTTAATCTTAAGGTGATTTCGTCTTTTGTAATACATTGGTGTCAGACTTTGTACAAACATGAATTGTCTGACCCTCTAGGACATGGCAGTCTTGCAGTCACAATGTAGGCTCTGTTTTCACCAGTTTCCGCATTTAAATCCTCACAGTTTTTTAAGCAATTTTAGGCAAAATGTACTTTGTATCAATTTGATTGTGTTGCCTAGAAGACGAAGCCTCTAGCCTGTAAAATATGAAACAGTTTTTCTGACCAGATTTTAAATTTAATTCGTCATTTTATTATGTGATCCCAGCTCAAAGGTTTCGTAAGTCTTATTCCATTGTTTCAAGGCATCAGCTGATAAAGCTTTTCTCTCAGCATGCATGTTTTTGTATTATTTCCCCTCCAAAGTCTGTAATGCTCATTTACCAAGATATAGCCTTCATGTTTAGACTCTTACTCCTGGGTGGGGTTCCTGGCCTCCCATTGTGGGTAGGGAGGCACACTATTTCTTCTATCCCCCTGTATCTGTTTTCCAACATGCTTTCTGTCTTTGTCTTGGAATGAGATTACTTTGTTTTGTCCTGGCCCTGGCAAGATATCCTAGCTGGGAGGGAAACAGTCAAATGTATAGTTAAGAGTTTTGGGAGATGATATTTTTTTGTCTTGTAAATTATCTCCCTGTTATGAACTGTATTTGTTTTACATACGATTTGTAACCATTTGAGTGTGTTCCTCTTAGTGCTTGTGTCAGGATGATATATTTAGGTGATCTCAAAGTACACTGGTAGTATACTCTTTAGACCGTGGGCTGGCAGTCGAAACCCTCCCCCCCCCCCCCTTTGGGATTTTTGTACACCCATATTTTCTTAAAGAGTACCCATAGAAGTGTTAAAAAATCGATGTTAGCCACTTTGCAAGTGTAGCCTTTACAGAGTTATTGCCCCTGAAAGGTCACGTGGTGCAGAAAAATTAGACAAGGACTAACAAACTTTGAAGGTTGATAACTTTGCCAATTTTTGTTGTAGAGCCTTAATGTTGGTTTCAAAAGAAAGCCTGAAAGTTATTTTATACGTCCATATTAAAGATATTTAAAATATCAACGTTAAAAGGTCGAAAAAATATTTTTTTGCGAGTTTGAAAATCTGTCAAACTTTTTAAAACAAAAACTATAAACAATTTTATATGTCTTTAAAAACAAAAGTTGTAGAGAGTGCAATGTACAAAGTATATGCCAACTTTGGAAGTATTCGAAGAAGTCGTTACGGAGTTGGCGCTTATTTAAGGTCAAAATAGACCTAAAATTGTCCAAAAATGACTATTTAAGAATTTATGTAAACATAGTCTTGTAGCATCTCAAATAAAAGATCTCGGTGAGTGGAGTGCAGATATGAACATTATAATCACATGATATTTTATCTTATGTATGTTAGTGACACTACAAAGCACAGTTAAGCAAGAACGACTTAATAATTTGGTTAGATCTCTCTTCTTCCAAGTAAAAAAGATTGCTTCCATTAGACGGTTCATATCTGAGGATGTGACCAAACACCTGGTTGTGTCCCTCGTGCTATCGAAATTGGATTATTGCAATGCTCTGTTGTTTGGCGTTTCGCAATATAATCTGAGACGTCTTCAGATCGTCCAAAACAGCGCTACCAGACTAGTATTCATGAAGCGTAGGTGCGATTCTGTCAGACCTCTGCTTCATGACCTGCACTGGCTGCCTGTTGAGAAAAGGATTAAATTCAAAGCTTGTGTTTTAGTGTATCGTTGTCTTGAAGGTACTGCCCCTTCCTACATTTCGGAACTAATTGAAATATATTCAAAATCCCGCCCCTTACGTTCGGCCAGTGATTCCACCAAACTAGTTGTCCCTCGAATACGGAAAAAGGCTGGAATGAGATCCTTTTCTCATTTCGGACCCTCTGTTTGGAACGCCTTACCACAGAGCATTCATGAAAAAGAATCTTTGTCTATTTTTAAACATTCGCTTAAAACATATCTGTTTCGTCGTTAGTAGATGTTATGAGAAGCAAGATAGGTCTGTCTGGTTTCTATTGAAAGTTGTGTGTCTGGGTGTGTGTGTGTGTGTGCTTGTGTGTGTGAATGAGTATGTGTCAGCCAAAGTAATTTGTAATTTCAGCGCTTAGAGTCTGGTGTCTCGGAGTTATAGCGCTATATAAGTTTTCAGCATTATTATTATTATAATGACTTAATAGATCGATAGCAGATGACATTTGCTATTGTGTCACCAATGAGCGCTGGAAGATGCCCAAGCATATACTGCTGGGTGTATCAGTAAGACACCTTACAGGTAATGCACAACTCATTCATATATTGAACAGATTTGGACACACTATTTTTTCATATTCAGCAATTCTGGAAATCAAAACTGCCATTTGTGACAGCATTACCAACTCCAGCAACATTCTTCCTCAGCAAATCAAAACAGAGAACAACCTTGTAACTCACTTCTGCTGGGATAACTTTGACCTAGCTGAGGAAACATTATCTGGTTCAGACAAAACACATACGACACACAGGATAGTGATTCAGGAAGTAAGAGAAAAGCCTAACGAGGAAGTGACCAATGAAAAAGAAATTGATGGCTGCCAGACAGACACGGGTCAAACAACTGTAACACAGAGTAAAAGGCGATCCATGAATTACCAACCCAAAGATTTACCACCGTGTTTCTTAAAGCAAAAAAACAGAAACAACCATACCAACACTTGAAGTATGTGTACCATGTTCTGTACTAGGTGAAGTTCCACTGTCAGATTTCCTGTGGATGTTTTGTAGATCCAATCTAGAAGGATTGAGAGGGACAGTTCCTGGCTGGCAAGGATGGGTTTCTGCTTTGGGAAAACTCATGCAAGGGACAGGTTTTGAAGAAATTATCATAGAATCTGGCATCTGTGCAAGTGGTTCTATGAACAAAGTGATGAGTGAAAAGCACTATAATAGAGCACTGAGAGTTCACGTGTTGATGTTAGAGGCTCTAGAGAGATGTTTATTTAAAAAGCTTGAGCAGCATACCAACTCCAACATTCTCATCAAATCTGTGAAAAAAGAATCAGTGAGTCCATGCTCTTCATGGACGAAAATAGTCTCGAGTGTGCATCAGAGAATGAAGACTTCAAAGATTTGTGGATGCGATACTCACACTTTAGGGAAGGAGTTCACCAGGGATGTCTTGGAAAAACAGTCCAATTTTGGATTAAGTAAATGGATAAAGTTTGGCTGTTGCTAAAATTTCTACGAGACACAAAGACCAACAACTTCATTGTTCCAGTGCCTTCAGGAACTATGTCCCTTATTCTTTGCAATGGACCATCAGAATTATGCTAGATACGTGTCAGCATACCTCATGTCTCTGACCAATCTTTCCCATTCACATCCAGGTGCTGATGAGTTGCTGAAAAACTGGGGCTTCAGTGTTTCTCGATCACACATTCCAGCATCAAGAACAGCTGTAGACATGTCGATCGAGCAGACTATCAACTGGCAAGCAAAATCTAAAGGGGGGATTATTGGCTTCAGCAGAAATATGCCTGCATATCATCGCTGGTGTCTTACCAGACCCACAAGAGCTAAGTATTTAAATGCCACTCTCGAACAAGCCGACATGAATAAGGAAGACACCTCCATTCACAAAGAAGAAAGACCATCAAAAATACGGGAAAGTGAGGCTGCTATTCAGCGTGTGCATTCTGCAGTGAACAGATTCATAAATCCCTTTGATATTGACGAAAAGGAATCTTTAATAATATGTTTATCTTCAGGGATGAGAGCAGCAGAAAATATTTCTGATGATCTTTTGTCTTTTGACCAAAAGGGCCGGGAACAATTTAATGAATTTGTTCAAAAACGTCTGGTGGAGAAAGAACATTCCTTTCACAAGCCCATAAAAAAGACATCTCTGAAGACATAACAACCATAAAACTGTCACTGTAAAACCATCAAAACAACAAAGTGTACAGATCGCTGCACAGAGAAACATTTTTGAGCAGTTATTGATGGTCAGTACACATCATGACTTGGATCTGCAAAAAGTGTTGGCATATCCTCTAACTCTAAGTCCAATCCCATGGGCCCTTGCAACACCAGATGGACTTCCAACAAAAACAGACAAAAGTGCATTGATGCATGAATTAGAAAATCCTGTCGCTCTTGTTGATGTCACAAACAATACAAATACATGCAAAGAAGTTGTAATTGATGGAAATGCTCTGTTGATTTCCCTAAAAAGTATTCCGGAAACCTTTGGCCAGCTGTCAGAAAAGATCTTTCAACTTTTACCCTCAGATAAACGTATTCATTTTGTGACAGATTCGTATAACACAAAATCCATCAAATCTCTTGAACAGACCAGAAGACGCTCCAGTCAGACAAAACCCTTGTTATTGCAGGGACTATCTACAAAAACGAAGTCTTTTCTATCTAATGATGACAACAAGAAAAATCTCATCAACCTTATTCAAAAGTCATGGGAGGATGATACAAAGGCAAGGAAATACTGTTTGTATCAGAAGAACAGTGCACTTGCTTGACAAGTAGAGATAGAGTAATAACAGAAGCCACCATCATACACTCATTGTGTTCATCACATGAAGAAGCAGACAGCTGCATTATACTTCATTGTTTTCATGCAGCCAAGAGTGATTGTGATGAAATTATTGTTCACTCTCCAGATACAGATGTCTTTCTACTGATGATGTACTTTGCCACTGAAATTTCAAAGCCGCTGTTTTTATGGACTGGAACAGGATGTCATCGCAGACTTATCAACATATCTCTATTATCTCAGATGCATGACACAAATTTGATTCATGCAATTTTGGGATTTCATGCTTTTACAGTATGTGAAACCACTAGTGCATCCATTTGAAGAAGAAAAATTAAACCATTGAAAATCATGAAGGCAAAACCACAGTTTCTTCTTGCATTCGAGGCTCTTGGTGTGAATGAAATTGTGGATTCTAAGCTTCTGGATGACTTGGAACAGTTTGTTTGCTTTATCTACAATAAAAATACTTATTCAGATGAGAACAAATTGCATTTTGATATGGTTCGTCAAAGGTTCCACACAGGGTCTGGAAATATTCTGTCAAACTCTGTTGGAATTGATTTTAGCCTGCTGCCTCCATGCCGATTCACTCTTTAAATGCACATCATGCGTGTGAATTATCAGACGCTTCTTTGGAAGAAATCCAATATCTCATTTCCAAATCTGCCACCTCCTGAGGATCATGGCTGGAAGGTGACTACTGATGGAGACCTAGAATGCAACTGGTGTGCTGGAGACATTGTTCCACAAGATCTGGTGGATATGTCAACTGATCAGCCAGATGATAGTGAAGATGATGTTTTCAAAACCCTTTCAGCTGATGAATTTGACAGTGACAGCAGTGAGGAAGAAACGAGTGACAGTGACAGTGACAGCGAAGAGGAAAAAGATTACCCAGCTTCTGCAGCTGAGTTGGTGGAGCAAAGTACATCTTGAACTAAGCCTGTCATATGCTGCCATTGATAAAATGTACGTTTTACACTGATTTTAACACTTTAGAGACTTTTATGTCCTAAATAATGAGGAAAATTATTTTAATGAAATAACTATATTCTGCTAATAGAGAGCTTTAATTTGATATGCAACATGAATATATTTACCCAATTTTGAAAATAAAAATAAAAATTTCACGGGCTTTCGATATTTTGGGCATTAAATGACTTCCCATTCAAAAACTATCTCTTCAGATGCTTTCAAATTTGGCATGTACATTAAGTTACAGTACATCTACATTTTCATTTATTTAGAGCATATTGAACTATTCATTTTTCAGTTGTTATTCTTAAAAATAGAGATTGAAAAACACAAGAAAATTGCTTTTTGACCTTTTGTCATGGATTTCCTTCAAGACAAAAATCTTGAAACCTTAATATCGTAACTTATGTTTAAGGTATAGACTGTGGCCTTTCATTTGGAACCGATTTGAATGTTTTATAGCTAAAACTAAAAAAGTTATGAATATTTTAAATTGGGTGGTACTTTTTTTTTGCACCACGTGACCTTTCAGGGGCAATAACTCTGTTAAGGCGACACTTGCCAAGTAGCTAACATGCTAAGATCACTTCCTTAGGAGGTTGCTTAACATAAAAAAGTAGTGGTGTAAAATCCCAAGGGGGGGGGGGGGGGGGGGTTATAGCCAGCCCACGGTCTACTTGGGATCTACACCTGTTCTCTCTTTGAACTGATTCCCCTTTGTCTTACTTTTGCTTGGGTGCTTTAATTGTAATTCTACAGCTTTTTACTATCCCATTTTCTTTCTTTTTACTGGCGCTTATATAACCTAAATATGTCGCAAGCGTCGTACAACCCTTAAAAACAAACTAAAGAACAAGACTGTTACTCTTCTAAGTATTAATTTTTTTGCTCAAGCCCAAGTTAGTTGGGGTCACTTTTACCATCTTTTGAGACAGTCTTATCAGAATATTCAGACTTTTGTTTCTTTCAAGTTATGTTGATAGTATCCTACTTGACCAAAATTTATTGGTAACAGTGTACTAGTGTTTTGTTGCTAGAAAATTTTGTTGTGAATATTTATATTGGGCACTGGGCGGGGTCCTTTGACCTCCCATGGTGGTCAGGAGGTCACGTTGTGTCTTCTATCCCCTTATATCTGTTTTCCGAGTTGCTGTTTGTCTTTGTCTTGGAATGGGATTACTTGGTTTTGTCCCAGCCCTTGCTGGAGTCCTTGACTGGGAGGGAAGCAGTCAAATATATAGTTTAGTTTTTGGAGATGATATGTGTATTCAGTAAACATTTGAGTGTGTTCCCATTAGCGGGATCCTGTGCTAGTGTCTGGATGAGATTTTAAACTGATCTCAAACTAAGTACATTGATGGTGTGCTCTTGGAATCTACATCTGTTCCCTATTAGTATTAGAGTCTTACTTTTTCTTGGGTGCTTTGATTGTAAATCTAGAATTTTTTGACAATTCCATTTTCTTCTTTTTTACTGGCATTGATATGACTTAAATGTGTCACAAGCACCTAAAACCCTTAAAAACAAACAATTGTATTGTGCATCATGACATGATGTTCTGCTTTTAGGAAACTAGAGTTGTCATGTTTTTAAAGTTGGAAAGCCCATTTGGACTCACAGTTCCTGTGATTACTATTTCTAAGTTGAATTAATTGTGAGTCCACTCTATCTCTGTCTGAACCCTTTCACAACTGGCTTGAAATTCATGCCAAGCACAAAATTAATTCCTAGTCTTCACCAAGAAATGAGCACTGTTGATAATAATGAAGCTGGAGCTGCATAAGAGTTGGCAATTTTCTTGGTGAACACTTCATTCCTCAGTCATTCAATAATAATGATTGCATTTGTTGGGTGCTCTGCCACATTACGGGGAAGTGTTCAGAGCACTTTATTGGTGCATCAACACAATAATGCAGAAAATAAGAAAGTCGTCAGATGCATTTTAAACACATCTTCTGTTGAGCTATGCCATAAATCTTTTGGAAGTTGATCCCAGAGGGTTGGGACATTTCTAGAAAAATTGTGTCCTCCACATGACATGTAAGAGCTCTCTCCTCCTTGACTAGCAAGCAGTTTTCCATCAATGACGAGTGAAGGGATCAAGTGTGTGTATCATAAAGATAAGTTGGTTGTCTTCCGTTAAAACACTAAAATTACAATACCAAAACTTTGTGTAATTGGATATCAATGAAGCTCTTTTAGCCGAGGTGGCGCATGATGTTTCTTGCTGCGTTTAAGGACAAATCTCGCAGCATTTAAAAACATTCTCCAGAGTATTCTCTCGCTGGTGCTGTTAAAAAAATAGATTTGCAATTGTCAGGTTTTGATAGAACCAATGTCAATCAAGGTTTTTGTCACATTTATATTTATGTAGTTTCTAATTTTACCAAAGTTAAGGTGGAAATTTAACCATTGAGAATGATATTTTATGCGCTCTTCTAGTGTCAGTCAGTTGTGGAACTTTGCCCAATCAAGCCATTTTTCTTACATTTGATATTTTGACTTTGTAGTCAATTTCACTTATTGTCAAAAGTGGGTAAGACTGTTTTCATTAGAATTAAACCCTGCTGCAAGAGGATTTGTGAATCTTGGAAGGTTGCAATGTAAAAAAAAATAGTATATTCACCTTGAAATTTGTGTGGAAATTGTCTCTTTCAAAAACACAATTATCCGCTGGGCCACACTTGTATCGCCCAAAGATAATTATGTATTTTGACATGTTTGAGGAAATTGTAAACAATAATGTCTGTTGTTGTAAAGCACTTAACAAGAATATTTATTATTATTGAGATTTGTTGTTTATTGTAATTAATCTGGGTGGGGTTCCTGGCCTCCCATAGTGGGCAGGGCGGCACTTACTGTGTCTTCTGTTCTCCTGTTTTCCAACATGTTTTTATGTCTTTGTCATGGAATGAAATGACTTGGGCCTGGCCGGATCCCCTGGTTGGGAGGGAAACAGTCATATGTATAGTTAGTTTTGGGAAATGATATTTTCTAAATCCTGTAAATCATCTCTCTATTATGCATTGTATTAATTTTTTGTGTTAAATATAATAATAATTTGTAAACAATTGAGTGTATTCCTCTTAGTGGGGATGTTTGCTTGTGTCTGGATGAGTACTTTAGGTGATCTCAATCTAAGTACTTTGATCGTGTGCTCTTGGATTCTACATCTGTTTCCTATTTGAACCAATTCCCCTTTCTCTTACCTTTTTTTTGGGTGCTTTAATTGTAATTCTAGAAATTTTTACTAACCCATTTTCTTCCTTTTTGCTAGCGCTGATATGACCTTATTGTGTGGCAAGCGCCGTAAATCCCTTAAAAACAAAAAAACATAATAACCACATTTTGAATCAGATGTTCTCTGTTCATGAGAAATCGATTAAAATTATGTTACTCTGTTATGTGCTCAATTGAAAAGTGACTTATTGGACGAAATACGACCTGAGAGAGAAGATTTTAAATAGTTTTCTCTTCCATTAATGGACAAAGTAATAATTGCAAACTTTATATTTTTACTTAAAGCTTAGGTGATCAAAATGAAAAGTGGAAAGTGTACAAACCAAAGGGTAAGGTAATATTAAGAGGATTGAATTTATTTTCTAATTAAAAAGATGGAAAAAATAATCATAGTATAAAATAATGAAAAAAAAATGATTTTTTTTAAATGGAAAAAGTATGGATTTTTCACATTCTGCACTTTCTGACTAGTGATAAATAACGTTGTAGAACTACAATATATCTTGCAAAATGAGTTTGTTAAACATTACTGATATTTCTGGGGCATTGATATTGATTCGAAACACTAATGTTTTATAATTAATCTGACAAATTACTTGGAACAGAAGTGTTAGGAGCAAAGAGAAGTTACTGTAATATAATTATTTTCCTTTGATTTGCACTTTTTTTTCCAGTTGGTCCAGAGTAAAAGAAATTATTAAAGTATCATTATTATGCATCATTTTTATTAAACTTTAAGTGACAAGGATGTTTATAATTACATTATATACATACATGTTTACTGTTTACATACAATTATCATATTTTCTAAAATCTATTTTAAAAGATATCAATAATCACTTAAAGTGTCAACAACAAAAAAATAATCAGAATCTGTGCATCACCTATGGAGGGATGCAGCATACTGTTTATTCTAGAGCAAAAGCAAAAGTAAAACAGAGATAAATCAAAGTTCTATAAGTTTTTGTGACTTTGGCGGCATGCTCTTCAAACCATATAACATTAATGTCATCTTCATATCTTTTTCCTATGCAACCTACAATTTGTAACCGGGGACCAGTTTGATTGTTTGATATAGAATGCCCTTTATTATTAATAATATTAATCTGCAATATTCATCTCTTTTTTCTTGGTGGAGTTCTTTGAGATCCCATGGTGGACAGGAGGTCACTTGCTATGTCTTCTGTCCCCCGATTATCTGTTCTGTCTTGGAATGAGATTTCTTGGGTTGGCCTGGCTCATTGCCGGAGTATAGTATTAGGGGGGGGGGGGGGGGGGGGGGGGGGGGGGGGGGGGGGGGGGGGGGGGGGGGGGGAGGAGACGCAGTCAAATGTGTAGTATTACTTTTGGGAGATGATATTTTCTTTTATGTATTTTTAGCTATGTATTCATTTTTGGATATATTCTGTAAACATTTGACTGTATTCCTCGTAGCGGTATCCTGTACTTCTGTCTGGATGAGACTTTTAGGTTGTCTATAACTTGAGTACATTGATTGTGTGTTCTTTGAATCTACATCTGTTCCGTATTTGAACCAATACCCCTTTGTACTACTTTATGTACGATGCTTTAATTGTAATTTGTAGAATTTTTTGACTATTCGTATCTCTTCTTTTTACCAGCGCTTAAATTACCTAAATCTGTTGCAAGCACGGTAAAACCCTGAAAAACAAATTTAAAAAAAAACAAATTTCTTTAATTTCCTTCTTTTAAAAAAAAATAAATATGTCGTTGCCTTTGTTCTTCTCTGTTCTCTCCCCCCCCCCCCCCCCTTATTTTTTTAAAAATTTATTTTATTTCTTAAAGGACTAATGCAAAAGGTTTGAATCTACTTAGTTACTTAATCAATAAAATGACTGTACACCATGATAATGACATTCCACTTTGTTTGATCATCATTGCAATGGTCCTGGTTTACATGGTAGTCGAACATTTGTAGGGGAATATTTTTCTCTATTTTTTTTAAGGGGCGGTTTGGGTCTAATTATTAGGAAAATCCTTCGAAAAATTGATTTTGAGATTTTGGTGGAAATTGATATTTTATTACCTTAGAAATAATATAATTGAAGTCCAAATTCTCAAAGTAGACTATAAAGGCATGAAAAACACAGTCGAAAATGGTACAGATAGTAAGAAAAGTGTGAAAAACGGGAAGCTATTTTGATATTTTCTCAAAATGTCATATTTCTAAGGGTATGGGATACTGTGTCAAACGTTTCTCTGAATCTATTCAATGAAATTGTCTGAAAATTTCCACAGTTACCACAGAGATAATGTATCGTGTCACCATAGAGAGATTTTTTTGATAAGATATGTGAATTTTGAATTATAATCCTAATTCTGAATTTTTAACATCAATTTTTTCATAACATTTTGATTCTCAACTTTGTAATGTTTTAATAAAAATTCCATAAGCTAAAGCCGTAAAAGCTCTCTATGGTGACACACTATGGTTCAATGTTGACAAGAGGGAAGAATATGGAGGTCATTCCTTCATTAGTTTTTGTGGAACGTTTGCCACAAGATTGATATATTTTTTGATGTCAGACCACCAAATTAGGTCGCAAAATGGGTATCGACACAGATAATTAAAATTTGTCACCATAAATGTTGTTTTTTAACCTATAATGACGATACAGAATGATTAAAACCGCCCAATATTGGTAATTAAAAATTTTTTTGAAAAGACCCAAACCGCCCCTTAAGGGAAATAATAAATAGAAACTTTATCCTTTTCCTTTTGCAAAATGACGGAGGGAAGGAGTCTTATCTCAATTCATTACTCTTTTAATTTCCCTTTTTTAAAGAAAATGTATGCATTTCGATGTTTGGGCATTTAAAACAACCATTGTTTGCTCTGGGTGAAACTCCGCTAAAGGCGAGGGAATGCTGGATCCTGGGGACTAACTGTTTCTTCATGTCTACAACCTTGCAATCTTGATCTCCACTACATCATTTTTCCTTTCCATGTGATTGTGTCCTTGTTTTAAAATTATGCCATTTGCTTTCGCCTAGGCCCTGCCTGGAGTCTTTTGAGAGGAAACAGATGCATTTAACTGGGTGGCAGGAGGGTACATAATGTGTCTTCTATCCCCTTATATCTGTTTTCCAACATGCTTTCTGTCTTTGTCTTGGAATGAGATTACTTGGTTTTGTCCTGGTCCTGGCCAGATGCCCTGGCTGAGAGGGAAAGAGTCGAA
>NC_088365.1:40853582-40913582 GCF_034508935.2 Berghia stephanieae | reverse complement strand
AAACCCCCACGCCCGGTAGTTTTAGAAATATTTTACTCCAAAGAGTAAAAATCTATTTTTAACGGTCTTCTGGTAATCGCACGAGTTTTGTCGCTTGACATAATCTAAAATGACCTTTTTTCTAACTGTGTGCCAACTTTCAGTCACATTCATCAATAAACAGCGTCGTAATTAATTTTTTTAAATAGCATATACGAAACGACTTCGTCCCATATTTTGACGCGAATTCGGGCACTTCGTAAGCGAAAAAGAGGCCCAAAGATTTGTGCGGGATAGTCATTGCTATCTAATGGTAGGTATAATGCTATTGTAGTGATATTGATTGTGGTGTTGATATTTATGATATTGTGAAAATGATGGTGGTAGCGGTTCTGATGGTAATGATTATGTTGTAAAAGTGCTTGTGGCAATGATGATGATTGTTTTAAAATTGATGTGGATCGACGTTACTTATTTTCAGGTCTGATAACCATTTCCTTATGGGCTCATTGCTGTAATGGAAATCTCAAAAAAATGACGCAAAATATTGTCCTTTATACAACAATGTTAAACTAGGCCCATAAGTGGGTTCGGATGTCAGACCTGCGTGTTTGTGGATGCTTTGTTAACCTACAATGCAGCACAAATCCCTTTCGAAATGGTATTCTTTTTTTCCACTATAACACAATAAGTCGAATGCTTGGCAGGTCTGTATCACTGCGTACATAGACACGTTAATTGTAATAATATCTATTGAAATACCACATTGAATGGTGATAAGCCAAATTACACATCTGGAATACAACATTTGCATACAAAGTTGTTTGAGTACAGAATTATTGAGAAAAATCGTGGATTTATTTTTCTTGTAACCATTGTTTAAAATATATCAAGCTTTTTATGTATATATTTCCGTCTTTTTATTTTTTAATTTATAACTAAAGTTAGGAATTTGTTTTTGGCAGATAATCGTACCTTTATCAGCCTTATTAGACCCCTACCCAGATCAAAACAACAACGCCAACACCCCTGACAACATTACCCCTTGTTCTGAGTTTAAGAACATAGGCCGGGTGGTTGGATGGGAGCATCACCCTTGAATCATATACCTATGATGTTCGCATGGGTGTACGATCCGATAGTGATGTCGTTTCTTCTTCTCTTTACTAGCCTATCATGCTTCTTTGGTTTGTGATTGTATTTTTGACAGGGGATATTTTTTTTTTCTGTAAATCTTCTGCCTGTTTGTTCTTGGTTATTTATAATTAAGCTTATGATATCTTTAGGTTATGATTTTGATTTACATTTGTACTATTTTTGTTAGATTGCTTGTTTTTTTGTTTCAGCGGTCTCTCATATAACCTCAATTGTGTTTGAAGAGACCTAAAGCAACAAACAAACAAAAAAAAAAAGAACATAGGCAAATTATTGTTCTTAGGCCGAACTGGGCTTTTATGTTCTGTATCATCCTATTTCACCCAGTTTCAACCCGTAGACATTTTAAAGCCCAGCCCGTTGACATTCTAACTTCTCGTCAGGGCAAAAGTGGATACCAAATACTTAATAGTAATAGCTGAATGAAGTGCTGAAAATATTGAGGACTTGGTATTAGTGTCCTTTATTAATCTTTAATATATTTGACATCGTATATGGAGATTAGATTAAATGCAACGTTGTGCTTTCGGCTTTGGAATTAATTTGCGTGTTGTAAAGCCGCCAAATTCCATACCGTCTATACCATTACCACGTTCACTGCCACTAACGCATTGAATTCTCCGTGAATTAAATCTACAATTCTGTTATACAGCTCGTCTACTCAAGACGGTACAACTTATATATATATATATATATTTATACACTCAACTGATTATTTGACTCACTAACAAAAAAATTTAAGAGATACGGATATATCATGTAATTACGTAGAATCGAATCTAGCTCAGTACAAACAGAAACGGAATAGTGCCCAGCTGTAGTGTGAAGTACGAATAGTGCAAGCAACACTATTTGTCCTTACGGACGGCAATGGCGGTTGATGCTATTCGACCTTAAGGACGAAAAGGGCTCCCTTAATAAATTTCAATAAAATATCTCATATAACCATAAATGGTGTGAAACATATTATTTAGTACAATTTTATTTGGCACATTTCCATGGTTTTACCATGCTAAAAGTGATTCGAAATACTTAATTTCTTCCCCCAGCAAGCCATTGGAACCAAATTTCTATTTCGTGCAAAGTAAGTGACTTATTAAGCGTCCATTTTGTACTAGCACCGTTACAGTATCCGTCACTGCCACTCGTATAATTATCAAGAGGGATTTGTATGCAAAGAGACAGCAATATAGAATTGCCAGGGCCAGATTTTGGCAATCATTGCACTCAAAAACACAACTTGTGTGACAAGACGTGAGGCCACATCGCAATGTTACCATTTTAATCACATAACATGTCAATTCTGCCTCAGCAATTCGAGCTTGTGATGTACCCACGACCCCCCAAAAAAGATTTGTCTGTAAGATATCCAAAATTATTATGATTTTCGTTGTTTGTTTTTTTGTTGTTTTGTTTCTCCTTGTATGATGTGTCACATCCTGCCCTTGCGGTCAGAAGACGAATTTTTAAAGAATCGATACAATTAAGGTGTCAATACCACCGTGGCTGTTTATTTAACACGGTAAGCAGCTTCTTCTAAAACCTTGTCTAGTAGTTAATGAACAGCATTTTGCACCCCTTGTTTGATCGAAATACTGTTGGTTACACAAAGCAAGAGATACCTGCTGTCCTGAAATTCTACGTTGATTTCATTTGCCACTGCGAGATGACTACTAATGCTTGCATCATCTCTATATTTACCAAACACAAAATGATATTGACCAAATTTCAAAACAGTAAATCGCTTTTATTAAGCATATTATGAAAGGAAGGATGACGAAAATGGTCAATTTAATCAGAGGCAAGGAATGCTTTATATGCGAGAGCAACCAATCGATGTGTAGTTTGCAACCACCTAGAAGTTGTACCCTGATACTACCAAAGGACTCAGCCAAGATGGGCATCCTTTAGATGGCTGAAAAATATATGTCAATAAATAAATACATAGATGCACAAATAATAGAGAAATGATTTACAAAAATAAAAACAATCCTCTCCTGTCGCCCTCTCACCAAAAGACTAAGGCAAAACCACAAGGTCTGATAGAGAAACAGGACACTAAGCCACATGGAAAACAACATTGATGAAGGGGTCTAAGGGAATGAAGAGATACTACCAAGTTATAGTTGCACAGCGAACGGACACCGAACGATCGACTGAACGAACACGTGATCAATTTTTTTCACATCCTCCCGTCTAATCTCGTCACTCCGGAATAGAAAGAGGAGGCGGAGCTTATATGATATAACGCAATGAAAGTTCTGTCCGATGATGGGTGGGGGGATATCACCTCTCCAAAACTTACCTTATTATATGAGATCTCACCTGCTCCACTCACTTTTCTGAATTAAAAATTCGCCCCATATACCGGAGCATACTCAATGTCTCAATTGTTTCTATGTATGTGTTGAGAATATTGGCTATTAAGCTTAACGGCTGGCCTACTAACTTCGCTGTGTTGTACCCGCTACCTCCAGTAGTCGATGAGAGAGTGATCTAGTAATGAATGACCTGAGTTCAATACGAATTTTTTTGGGTTCGTGGATAGCTCATACGGTAGAGTCACGCTCTCACCGGCCAGGCGGAGTTGTCGTACCAATAAGGTCGCGGGTTCAAACCCCATCAACCGCCGAGAAAAAAAATTATTCTCTATTGTCTTCTGGCACTTTTCTATTCACTTCATCTCTTGTTATATGAGATCTCGTCGCATTGAGAATTTTAAAATGAGATATATAAATCAAGAAAATCGACGGGAATATAAAGAAAGTCATTAAATTCAAAAATTTGAGCAATATTTTTTTCAAAATCAATCTACTAGAAAAAATGTTATTTCTAAGCCTATTTTTGTGAAACAAAGATAACTGTTCTCCTTTTTGCAAGCTGATTCAAACAATGTGGTTTTCAAATTTATCGTATACGTAATCATTTGGAAGCTACAAGGAAAGGTGTTTTTGTGTAATCCCTTTCACACACACGCGGGCGCGCGCGCACACACACACACACACACACACACACAAACATATACAAACAATACACATCCCTGGTCATCTATTGCCTATACTATTAATGTTAATGTATACATCCCATGCTGATTGTCACTACCCCCCACCCCCCAACCATTTCCACCATCCAAGCACCAGCGGCCTTTCTCTTTGATGTCGTATCATGGTCTCCCCGAAGCCCAACACCTCTGTCGTTTGCGGGTCAAACCCCCCTTCCCCCGTAATCAATTTATAATTTTCTCTCCGTATCTAGGGTAGAGCGCCACATGCACAATTATCTACTATTGACTGACACTGGCCTTGCCTCTCCCCTAACACATGGTAGGGTGAGGCCTGAGGTAGTCTCCATTCTTTCCTTCTCAATTTCTTGCCAGCTGAAGCCAACAGTACCCCAAGCAACCTGACGCCTGGGCTATTCCAGTCTACCTTTGGAATAGACCCTAGGGAAAATTTTCCCTATGGGATGAATAAAGGGAATTTTATTTATTTTTTTATTTTTAATTATTCTCAGACTAAGCTTGAATGACGTTAGCCAAACTTAGTCCGAAGGTGCCGTGATTTTAGTCTGGGACTTGCTTGGTCAGCTCACATAAAATCCGATTTTTTCAAGTCCTAAGCGCTGGTCTACGTCCATAAAAAAACGGGCCGAGGGCGTGGAAGAAAAAGAATAACAAATGAAAATGAAGACAATTTCGTGAACGTTACCATTTTGACCCTTTCAGATTAAGAAGAGAGATGACCAGTGAGGTGAATGACATTCAAGAAACTGTCGGAAGACATTTAAAAGAGGACGGTTCAAATGCACAACCCCAGTGTTGTGTCTGTTATGTTTTGACCCAGCAGTAACGACGTCGTTTTGAACGGACAGTTACTGGGTGGGGTTCCTGACCTCCCATAGTGGACAGAGAGGTACTTACTGTGTCTTCTATCCCCCTATATCTGTTTTCCAACTTGTTTTCTGTCTTTGTCTTGGAATGGGATTACTTGGTTTTGTCCTGGCCATGACCAGATACCCTGGCTGAGAGGGAAACATTCAAATATATAGTTAGAATTTTGGGAGATGATATTTTTTTCCTTGTAAGTCATCTCTCTGTTATGCACTGTATTATTTTTGTTTACATGTTATATATATATATATATATATATATATATATATATATATATATATATATATATATATATATATATATATATATATATATATATATCTCTGGGTGGGGATCCTGACCTCCCATAGCGGGCAGGGAGGTACATACTTCTATTACCTTATATCTGTTATCCAACATGCTTTCTGTCTTTGTCTCGGAATGAGATTACTTGGTTTTGTCCTGGCACTGGCCGGAATCCTAGCTGGGAGGGAAACAGTCAAATGCAGTTATTGTTTTGGGAGATGATATTTTTTTCCTTGTAAATCATCTCTCTGTTATGTATTATTATTTTTATTTTGAATGTATAATGTAAGCATTTGAGTGTGTTCCTCTTTGTTGGATTTTGTGCTTGTGTCTGGATGAGACTTGTAGGTGATTTCAAACTAAGTACATTGGTGGTGTGCTCTTGGAATCTACATCTGATCCCTATTTGTTCTCAATTCCCCTTTGTCTTACTTTTTCTTGGGTGCTTTAATTGTAATTCTAGAACTTTTTACTATCCCATTTTCTTCCTTTTTACTGGCGCTGATATAACCTAAATGTGTTGCAAGCGCCGTAAAACCCTTAAAAACAAACAAACAAACAATATATATATATGATTTGTAAATATTTGAGTTTTATTCCTCTTAGTGGGGACCTGTGCTCGTGTCTGGATGAGATTTAGTCGATTTTTATGTCACACATAATTTTGTTCAGGATAAAACAATCTTCCATTTGATAAAAAAACAATACAAATATGGCTTATCTTACGTGAGATAAATTGATTTAAAAAGCGGTGCATTTATTTTGCTGTTCAGTATATATATATATATATATATATATATATTTATTTTTAAAAATATATTATATATTATTTTTAAAATTATTATTATTATTATTATTATTATTATTATTATTATTATTATTATTATTATTATTATTATTATTATTATTATTATTATTATTATTATTGTTATTGTTATTTCTAGCCTGTCATTTTCTCAGCCACGGCGTTCGAGATCAAAGAGACCGGGGTTCAGCTATAAGTGAGTCTCGTGAGGCTGAGTTCGTAGAGAATCGTTCCATCACAACATTAGATGATCAAATCAATCAACATTCAATACTATTTTCCTTTATCATTATTTACTTAAAGTAAGCCAAAGTGATGACTCATTTCTAAATTAAATTAAAAACTGTTATACATAATGACAATATCAATGCAGCTATTACTACACACACAATAAATATTAGTTTTTTCCCCTTACATTCCTTATTTTCAACCCAACGATAACGATAAAAAGTTTAGAAGCCTGCAGCCACCAGACGACAGATGACGCATTCTGAAATTTTACTACAATCAGACCCATTTATTGAATTTCATGTACACAGCTTTTCAGGAATAAAAGTTGAAAAACATCAACTCTCCCATTTTTAAAATAAATGCATCGCATATTTTCTTTGCATCGAAGATTTGTTACTGTGAATGACATAATCAGTCGGATGGTGAAAGTGTTTGAACTGAGATATTGCCAAGTTTAGTTAGAAGGTCAATTTTAAAAAATCAAAAATGAGTTCTTGTCATAAATAATTAAATCAACCGTTTAAGTACATCTTCGGGAAATCTCAAAGCTTAATTTCACTTCTAACTATTTTTTACAAGTAGAAAAAGTATGAAATTTGAGAAAAGTTGCACGATACCTTTCCCATACATTATGTGGCCATAACTTCACGAAAAACCGCCCGATTTGCTTCAAATAAAGATTAAAATGCTCTGAGGAACACAGTCTTTCAAACAAATGCAAATAATAATAATAAAATAAATAAATGATTTTTTAAAAAATGCAAATCCAAAATTTTCACCTTCCGACTGATTATGTCATACACTGACACATTTGGGAGGAAGTCCTCAACTTTGGATGTCATCTGTAGATCTCCCATTTTGCTTTATGACAATGCGTAGTAGCCTTTTCCATTGATATCTAATTGATTTTCTTATGTTTAGAATAGTGATTCAATCCCATGCTCTTTGAATTAACTCTTTTAAATCTGCTTCTGTGTAAAATACTATTCGGCTCTTAAATTTAAATTGAGCTTTTATATAGCGCAATATCCACTAAACGTGCTCAAACCGCTTTACAAGGGGTCCCTGGTCAACAGCAACATTTAACATGTAAGACGGGACATAACGCCTGTTAGGCGATATTACAATTTTTCGGACAAAGACAACGCTGTTAACGGCCAGGTACTCATTTTACATCTGAGTACGGTGAGAGAGAGAATGTGAGTAAAGAGCCTTTTCCAAGGACTCAACTATGCGCCGAGCGCGAGGCTCGAACCCAGGACCTTCCGATCCGAAAGCGAGTGTCTTACCACTAGACCACATAGCCGCACTCTCATAGACATGTTGGACGTAATTGATTAAACGTGGTAGTCCATGGGATGAAATTTCAAAATCAGGACTCATTGAAGACCATTTATCTTTAGAAATAAATCAAATGTGATTTCTGTTTTGTAATGAATATTGTGTAAACAATTTTAAAGAAAATTAGTTCATACTCTATCCCGATCGGTCTTTTGTTTTTCAACAAGCTGGGGCAGATTCCTACACTAGGCACACCGCACTGCTATAAAGAAGACGCAAGTTTGGAGACTTTCGATATTGTGATTTTTATGCGACTTATGTAAAATAGTAGGGGGGATTAGGCTAAAACCGCGCAAATTCGGATTGAAAGCATGAAAATTTGCATACAGGTTGCTAAGACCCATAGAAAAAACATCTGATATAGAACTACTCTGGCAATCAATCATGACGTATCGGTTTAAGGCCTTAGATTTTACCTGTTACCGCTATATTAAACAAGGGAAATAACAGCGTAAAAATATATATTTTCTTCATATTCATTGTATTAGGGCAAACTAGGGTGAAACCGTGCACATTGGGGTTGGAATCTTGAAAAGTGGCATATGTAGGTAGCTAAGACCGGTATAAATAACACCTGTTATAGAACCACTCTGGCAATTTATCATAACAGTGCGTTTTTAGTACTTTTATTTTTTCCTATATAGCATTACTTATCCGAGGAAATAACCACGACAATACAATGTGCGTTCTAAAACTTTAAATACACGGGTAACCATTTATGGTAGCTAATCGATGGTTAATTCGTGTTGTAATTAATAGATAAAAGGGGGAGAGGGAGTGAGTGGGAGAGATGGAGAGAGAGAGAGAGTTAAAAAGAGAGAGAGAATTTTGCTCATTACTGTACAGACCTAAACCCCCCGCATCTACACAAGTTAGTGCAAGGCAAACCGGACCTAAAACACTTCCATCGGGTGTCGATACATTCTCTCTTACATGAACACTTGATGAGTTTTTGGGATACTTATAACAATTCTGTAAACAAGCTCCACAGTGGTTCATGTCGATCGTCACATTTGTTGCAGGGTTCTCTTCTATAAAAGATATCAATTTGGCAAAAGCTCGACTTCTTTCAGGAAATGTGACACCATCAGTATCATCAGCAGTGACATCTTTTAAAGCTTGTTTTTTTTTTAAAGTATCGTGCATGACAAATTTTATCGTAGTGTGCCTCCTGGGCGAATAAATCTCCTTCGGCAATAAATGACAACATATCAGAATCTTTGATAGATAACGCTATTTCACGAATATTTTTTTTCCATATCAGTGCATGGGCCAGTGGGCGAAACCCTCCCCCCCTGGGGGAGTTTTCGCCACATGGTTTTTCTGAAACAGCAATATATCTTGAGTATTAATCCGGGTGTTACCGTTTTTTCAAGTGTCATTTACGAGAGTTACGGCCCTTGAAAGGTCATTGGGTGCAATTTTTTGTGAAATCGTTTTTGTGCATAAAATGGTTGTTTATCATCTTAAAATTGTTTCACATACAATCAATAATGGAATTTTATTGTAATTTCTCATTTTTTGCCTCATATCATAAAATATTTTACAAAGCCATATAGCGTTTTTAAATCTTTGATAGCCATTTTCTCTATAATTTGAAAAAAAAAATCTATTACAGTGTACTTGTTTCCCTTCAGGATGAATAAACAAGAGGGATTTTGCACTAGCACAATTCAGGCATGCTTCAGGGACATATAATACAAATTAATCCGGGTGTTACAGTTTTTTCAAGTATCATTTACAGGAGTTATGGCCCTTGAAAGGTCATCGGGTGCAATTTTTCGTGAACTCATTTTTGTGCATAAAATGATTGTTTATCACCCTAAAATTGCTTCAAATGCAATAAATAGTGGAATTTTATTGTCATTTCTCATTTTTTGCCTCATATCATAAAATATTTTACAAAGCTATATAGGGTTTTTAAATCTTTGATAGCCATTTTCTCTATAATAATGAAGTCCCCAAAGGCTGTGCAATTGAAGCTGCATTTGAGAGTGCCTCATCAGAGGAAAGAAAACTGCAAGAAGCTGCTGTAACCTTGAGACATTTGATTCTGGATTCTTTCAAAGATCATTCACAAATGCCTTGGCCCCCCCACATCAGAGTATTTGCTATCTGCTCAAGACCAACTTCCTTCTGCTCTGATCAAATTTTTTACTACACTCCTATCCAAGCAAGGTGCAGGACATATGAGTAGTAGGTCTGAAAGACTTGTACGTTCCATGGCCCAAGATGTTTGATCTAATGTCACTTGTGGACAATGGAAAATGCCTAAACATTTACTTCTGGGGATGACTGTGAGGCATTTGACTGGAAGTTTTCAGATTATAAACATCCTTAACCGCTTTGGACATTGCGCATCCCACTCTACTCTTTTGGAACTGGAGACTGCAATGTGCGACAGTGTTGTTGAATGCTCCACAAATCTTCCTTCTGCCGCATTGGCACATCCAAAAATCACCCATTTTTGCTGGGATAATTTCGATCTCACAGAGGAGACCACTGATGGGTCTGGCACCACACACTCTACTCATGGCATCATGATCCAAGAAATAAAAGAAGGAAACTTGGAAAGAAAAATAAAGCAACAAAATGTCACGACTGGAAAAACAAAGAAAAGGTCAGCAACTTTCAAACCCATCCAAATTCAGCCTTGCTTTGCAACTGGAAGAGCAGAACCTTCTCTGACTGTTTCCACAACAACAGTAGAAAACAATCAAGAAAGACAGCTGCACCAAGATAATTTTCTGTGGGTGTTCTGTAGGATGAAGTTGAATTCAGACGGAGAACGTTTCCCTGGCTGGAAAGGTTGGCTTTCATCAACAACTCCAAACCCCCAAAATGAAAATGAAACCAACATGCCTTCAATTGTTGAATATATGCCTGTCATCAATGCTCCCATAACTAAAGCAGCTACAGTACAGAAGGTGTTACAACTATCTTTGGAGGCAACACAAGAGCTTGGTCAGCCATATACATTTGTAACATTTGACCTTGCTGTAGCAAAGAAAGCTTACGATATTGTCTGGCAAAACCCACAGCTTTACAAAACAGTCATTATTCACCTGGGTGTCTTTCACACCATAATGTCATATCTTGGTGCCCTGGGAAAGCAAAGTGGATCTGGTTTTGAAGAAATTGTGACTGAAGCAGGGCTATGTGCACATGGTTCTATGGATAGGGTTATGAGTGGAAAGAACTACAACAGGGCTATACGAGTGCATGTGTCTGTTTTGGAGGCTCTAGAGAGACTTCTGCTTGTAAAATTTGAGCAGGACACGGATTCAAAACTCAGTAAAGACCTCATGTCTTACATAAAGGAATTCACCGAAGGAATTTCAAGCCATACAGCTAATAAAATTCTCCAGTCAACTGTGTATGCTGAGTTATTTTCCCAGTATGAAGCCTTCAAAGAGAGTGTCCGCTCAGGAAAGTACGGAAAAACTGCACAATACTGGATCCAATACATGGACAGAGTTTGGCTTCTCCTCCAGTTTCTGCGAGCTACAAAGACAAACAACTTTCTTCTTCATATATCTTGTTTAAAAGAACTGTGCCCACTGCTTTTTACCATGAATCACCACAATTATGCCAAGTATCTCAGTGTATATTTTGTGTCACTAGCCAACCTGATTCATTCCCACCCAGGGGGCAGAAGAAATGTTACAAGATAATGGATTTAGTGTCTCCAGATCAAGGACTAGGACGCCTGCTGGAAGAATAGCAGTTGATATGACCATTGAACAAACAATAAACAAACATGCAAAGACAAAAGGAGGTATTGTTGGGTTCAGCAAGAGTCTTCCAAGCTATTACCGTTGGAGTGTAACAAGACACAATCGAGCAGAATATGTATCAGCAACCCAAAGAATGATCAGCAACAACAACTGTATGGATATAGACACCCACAAAGAATTGAGCCTTGCAGAAAAAAGACAAAGTGAAAAGCGAGTGCAAAAGATCCTCCAGGCATTTTCAGCATTTATCAATCCCTTTGAAGTTGAAGATGGTCTGGTCAGTCTAGCTTCAGGAATGAAAGTGCAAGAGGATGTTGCTGATGACCTGCTAGCCGTGGAAAAAACAGGAAAAAGATTGTTTGAAAGTTTTGTTGAAAACAGACTGAAGGAAAAGACTGTAGAATTTCACAAGCCATTAGAAAGGAACAAGACCAAGACATTTGCATCATTGAGGAAAGTGGTAACAGTGAAAAAAGACATGAACGTGGTCAAAATCAAGGCACAAAGACATTTATTTGGCCAGCTTCTTGTTTTGTCCCAAGAGCACAGTGTTGATCTTCAAAAAGTTCTTCAATATCCTCTAACACCTACTCCATGGTCGCTGGCTTCATCAGATGGTTTACCTCTGAAGACCAACAAAGCAACTCTGTTGCACAAGCTCACGCCTGACAATTCATTAATGTTCGAGGATTATGCAAAAAAAAACAAACAAACACCGTTTACATTGTTGATGGCAATGCACTGTTACAAACTCAGCAATTCCAAATACATTTGGTGAAGTAGCCAAACTTACATTTTCCTCCTTACCACAAGCAGCTTGTGTACACTTTGTGACTGATACTTACATAGAAGATTCAATCAAAGGTTGTGAGAGATTGAGGAGATGATCTTCTGAAGATAATGCATACGTGTTAAGAGGATCTGAAACAACAGTGCCCAGACGTTGGAAATCATTTCTCAGCTGCGTTGATAACAAAAGATCCCTTATCAGGTTTCTCCTCAAGGAATGGGAAAGTAACGAATATGCAAAGAAACTGAGAAACAGGGAAATCTTCTTTATATGTGAAGAGAGATGCACCTTACTTTACAGTGACACGGATGAATTTACCACAGCTGTACCTTGTCTAGATCTCTACTCATCACAGGAAGAGGCAGACACACTAATTATACTGCACTGTCAATATGCTTCCCGCCAACCAAACTGTGAAACAATTGTTGTCAGATCACCAGACACGGATGCCTTCTTACTTCTCCTTTCATTCTCAGAGACAATTGGAAAGACCCTGATTTTTGATACTGGCTGTAGCAACGACAGGCGACAAATCAATGTCTCTCAGATTGCAAAGACTTTGTCTAAACAGATGTGTGATGCATTACTTGGTGTCCATGCATTCACAGGCTGTGACACAAGTTGCTTTGCTGGGCAAGGAAAGCTGAAAGCTCTAAAATTTCTTCAAAAGGAGGAAGATCTTAGAATTCTGTTCTCCAGATTTGGAACATCAGCAGCTGTTTCGAGTAATGACTGTCTCATGTTAGAGTCATTTGTGTTCAAGCTGTATGGCAAAACCTCACGCACAAGTGTCATCAAAGTGAGGTATGACATAGTTCGCCAGCGTTTCAAAGGAAAGAAAGGTACCATCTCATGCAGTGGTGGAATTGATCTGTGTCAGATGCCTCCTTGTAGTCAAGTATTGTCACTGCACATATCAAGAGCCAACATTCAAACTCTCATTTGGAGGAATGCAGTGTGCCAGAATCCTAGCATTCCAAAACTAGAGGATAACGGTTGGCAGAGAAATTCTGCAACTGAATTGGAAGTACAGTGGTTCAAAGATGCATTCATTCCAGATGAGTTGCAGGAAATTGCGTATGAAGAAAGCTGCACCAGTACTGACGAAGATACATATGCCGAGGATGGTAGTGATAGCTTTGACAGTGATTTCCTTGACGACACTTCAGAGGACGAAGAGGATTTTGCTACTGATGATGAGGATATGTAATAAATTGGTGAGCAGTGCAAACTGTTAAGGAGTAAAGCATGTTTGCAAAACACATAAGGATATTGTTTTTATGTACTTACTGCATCTTGAATCAAGAATCCCTTTTGAGTATCAATTATTCTTCATAATATAACAATGCGATTTCGTTCAAAAGTCTTCGGTAATGATGCTTCACTTGGGTTGTGAACAAATTAGTCTTTTTTCATGATATATCTATTGTTTTTACCACACCTTCAACTTACTTTTAAATGTGACAACTGGACATCAATACCATGTTTAAAAAGAATGAAAATTATGATGAATTTGGCATCCCACAAAGTGGAGAAAAATTTAAGGGTTGCGTACACTTTTAGTTTTTCCTGTGACGGAGAAATATGAAGGTTGTTGTTGAGGCTTGGGCCATAGCATTCTTCAGTGCTACATTTTTAATGAACATGCTGTTTTTGGCCATATTTAAAATAATTTTTGTGTAAAACACTGAAATAGCCCATAAGTTTAGATATGACACTTCATGAGATTACTGACAAATTGTTTCAACTTTCTGTGAATCTATATAATATTTACAAATTGAAAGCTTGTGCACATAGTTTGATAGTATATTCAATTTCCTTCAGTTTGATACCCAATTTGCATATATTTGAATTAATATTGTAGTCTCCAGAGCCTTTGAAAGAAATGTTGTCTCTTTTTTGCAAGGGGACACAACTCACTTTTTTCAAAGGGCCATAACTCTCTTAAATGACACTTATTTTTACGGTAACAGTGGAATTTGTATGGCCAATAAGTTCTATTATTTGAAAAACATAGTGGCATAAACTCCCAAAAGGGGGGGAGGGGGGGTCCCAGTGGCCTAAGCACTATATCTGTTGTCATTACAGAATGGAGTACTCCCGATTCCATGTTTTTTTTTTATTTTACAAAAAGCACGTTTGTCTATTATATCCAATCTCTAATTTTGAACGCTGTCTCATTCGGTGACTCCTCCAAGTCAAATGACGAAGTTTGGAATTCGTGTAGGGCATTTCTTTTAGATTTCTTTAATTCTAATCGCCGAATTTTTTTGGCATTACATTTTACACGACAATACTTATGCGACTTAGCATCATTTTGTTTTAAGCTCATTTTTTTTCTGACGAAGTTGAATAAATTGATACATCCAACTTGTTTTCATCACAAACCAAAGAATCGAATTGTGTTAAATCTTCAAAAAGAGTTTCATAGTGCTTTGTCATACTTCCTCGACTTGGAAGGACATCCTAAACGGTCTGTGTTATCTTTTTGGAATATCAAACACTTGTCCCAGTCTCTGGAAGCAGTTTTTTTTGCCATCGTATATGTATCTGAAATCAGGCAAACGCATTCCTTTATTAGGCATATGCAATATTCTTTCATCTCTCTCTCTCTCTCTTATAGTTATTTTTAATGTATAGTGTAAGCATTTGATTGTATTCTTCTTTGTTGGATTTTGTGCTTGTGTCCGGATGAGACATATAGGTGATCTCAAACTAAGTACATTGATGGTATGCTCTTGGAAACTACATCTGATCCCTATTTGTTCCTAGTTCCCCTTTGTCTTACTTTTTCTTGGGTGCTTTAATTGTAATTCTAGAACTTTTTACTATTCCATTTTCTTCCTTTTTACTGGCGCTAATATAACCTAAATGTGTTGCAAGTGCCGTAAAACCCTTAAAAACAAACAAACAAATCTCTCTCTCTCTCTCTCTCTCTCTCTCTCTCTCTCTCTCTCTCTCTCTCTCTCTCTCTCCCTTCGTCCTTCTGTTAAAGACCCATCATCAGCAGGCAAAATATGTGCAGTGCCTTACACAAGGACACTACAGTACAAATAGAACATTCTCCCATTGTCCCCATGCGGTAAATAACGTAAAGTAAATAACTTGCCACAATACAGCATCATAGTGGTTCATGATCATTATGATAATTATACCGTAGCGTTCTTATGTAATTTAAGTGGTATGCCGAGTCTTTATTGTCATCAAGTTTGACCGAAAATGATTATAGCAGTATTTTTGGAAAGAAAAGAAAACAGAAGGAGGGGAGAAGGAAGGAGCACTGTCTTTTGTCAACACCGGTTATCGGCAATTATTGAGCTGTGTTCTGCTCGTCTGCCCGTCCATTTTAGAGCAATTGATTTTAATTATTAAATCAGATGCAGAAAAATCTCATATTATGGAATATTGCTCGCTATACGTCCTTCAAAACAAGCGAAATTGAATATTTACGATTAAATAATTCGTATGGTTCTTGAATCGAAAGTAAAGGGAAAGGAAAACAGCCGCTTCGACGCTAAAAATGGTCACCAATGGGAATCCAAAGGATGACGTAAAACAACTTTGGCTCGGCTTGCCTCAAATGTTTACACAATAAAAATGAAAGAAATTTTTGTCGTCCATTTCAAAATTTTCTAATCTTAAAAACCTTGTATCTCCACTAATACCGATCTCTCAGAGTGGTTCTATATCATAAATTATATGATTTTTCATATTCTACAACATATGTAATTTTCATGCTTTCAACCCTGATTTGCACAATTCAATGTTTTTTTTTGGACCTAATTGCCCCTACTAAAACCGGCATAGTTTCACAGCCAATTCAGGATTTTAAAATAGATTTAGCAAGTACTGACTTAAGGTCTTGTTCTTGCTGATTGTAGATTTTTGAATATTTATTCTTTCTGTTTTGTGTGGTCTCTTGTTTGGTGTCTCGGAAAATAGCTCAGGCGGCTGCAGACGGGCCAAAATAATATTACCAGATTGGTCTTTCTAAGGCGGAGGTTTGACTCTGCCACACCTCTCCTTTAAGGATTGCACTGGCTGCCTGTTGAGAAAAGGGTAAGATTCAAAGCATGTGCCCAAGTTTATCGTTGTCTAGAAAGCACTGCCCCCCCCCCCCCCCCTACCTCACAGAACTCCTAAAGAAATATTTGAAAATCCGATCTTCGCGTTCCTCCAATGACACCACCCGTTTGGCTATCCCACGCATTCGTACAAAAGCAGGAACAAGGTCCTTTTCTCATTTTGCCCCGTCTGTATGGAACACCATTCCACAGAGCATCCGGAAATCCAAATGATTGTCTGTGTTCAAGAAATCATTGAAAACATTTTTTTTTATGTCATGTACTTTCTATATTGTTTTGTGTTAATGTAAAGCGCCAAGAGCCTCATGGTTTAGAATACCGATCGCTCTATAAGAGTCTATTATTATTATTATTATTATTATTATTATTATTATTATTATTATTATTATTATTATTATTATTATTATTATATTATTATTATTATTATTATATTATTATTATTATTATTGAAACACCATTTTACATTTTCCCATTTTTTCTCGCACTCTATACTAATACTAGAAAGGGGAGGAGAGCGATGAGTGAATACAGTAATGGAAATTGACTAAATTTCTCTCATCCTAATGGTGAATGGTACTTTAGGTACAAGGTAGCCCGTATAGTCCTCCAACTCCATATGTCTAGGATTAACGTCTTGGATGTAAACTTTCTTCAGCATGTGAACGACCGCAATCTTCATTTCCATCATTGCAAGTCTCATTCCAATGCATTGACGGGGACCGAAACCAAATGATAGAAAATGATTAGAATCTGGCCCATTTTCATTTAGAAACCTCTCTGGAAGGAATTTGTCCGGGTTTTGGTAATATTCCGGATCATTTGCAATATTGTAAATAGGTACAATAATGCCACATCCTTTTTGAATGGGAATTCCCTTTAATGTTGTATCTCGAACAATCTCACGCCTCAAAACGAGAATGGGTGGATACATACGTAATGTCTCAAGGAGAACAGCTTCCGTGTATTTCATTTTTTGTGTATGGTCAAACGTAACTTCGTCTGTATTTCCAATTACCTCTTGTATTTCTAGTATAATTTTGTCCTGAACTGAATGGTTCGTAGCCAAGACGTAAGAGAGATACTGCAACGTGGCGGTGGTCGTTTGATATCCAGACATTATCAACATAATCCCTTGACTCACCACTTCCTCCGGTGAGAGCTTCCTGTCCCCAGGCGTTGTATCGCCTATATCCATTTCCGCTTTCAAAAGAAGCTGGAAAAAATCAGAGCTTTTAAATTGTTCTGGAAAGTTTTTTCTCTCTAAGACCAATTTTCTAAAGAACTCCTGAAAGAACTGGATTGCTTCCGGCTCGTATACTGAAATGTTTAGTTTTTTAAATAGAAAACCTGAAATGGGAAACGACCCAACTATGAACATTGCAAGTTTGAAGAGTTTCTTGGGAGTAAAAATAGCCTGTATGTTTTGAAATATTGTGTAATTCGATTCATTCTGCGAGTCTAAATTCAATCCAAACCCTGTTCCTGCAATGACGTCGAGGCTGAATGCGGCAAATACAGGTTTAGCTTTTGGTTCATTCCCCAATTTCACATGTCCAAGCAGCTTGTCGGCCAGTTGACGCCCGGTTTGGTTGATATATCCCGTTAATAACTTAAGTTTTCCAGCTGTAAAACAAGGGCTCATTATTCTCCTTACTCGCCTCCATTCCGGTCCACATTTTTGAGCCAGCCCGTCCAAGACAGCCTTCGGATTGAATTTTTCTCCCCCTAAAATAAATCGATCGTGGTAAGTGTCAAATTCTTTCACCAGGATTGCCTTTAGAAGATCAACATCCGTTATGATCAGGCATGGTTTTCGGAAATAATGGACTCCTATCACTCTGCCATAAAGCTTCTGCCAACTTTTGATTTTTCCTCTCATTCCAGTATTCCGGTCCATAGCTTGAAGCATGTTTCCGATGAAGGGTGCGGGCTTAGGTCCGGCCACTCCCACATTCTTCCAAGTACTCATAGGGTAAGTGCCATATCTGAAACGAGTTAATCAAATTAGAATTTCATAACACGAAAAAATTGCTAAAAATGAAAAAAAAGAAGAAGAAGTAAAATGTTACTGTTGACTTATGATTTATGACACATTTTTGCATTTTTATTGGGTATGGATAATCGTGTGAATATATGCAGGTCTGACATCCGAACCCACTTATGGCCTTATTTAACATTGTTGTAATGGGCAATATTTTGCGTCATTTTTTGAGATTTCCATGACAACAATGAGCCCATAATGAATTGGGTTATCAGACCTGCAAATAAGTGTACGTCGTTATGGATCAATGAACATATTTTAAACCACTAACACTAACAGTAACAACAATGGGAATGTCAATATTGTATACATGTCCTGTTTTTATTTAATCGTTACTCCGTAAAGTCGTGTTGAGATGTGTCATGTATATTATGAAAGCAACGCCAGTGCAATAGAAATTATACTGAGTGACAAAAGTATTCCAACAACGTTTGAAAATTGTAACAATTCAACCAGGGAACAGAATTTCAAACTACATATTATACAAGAATTAAGAATATAATTCAAACATTTGGCAATGCTAACATTCTTAATTCAAAATTTAGGCAATTAAAAAAAAAAGAAAATTAAATCTCAAAATTACATTGTACAGTTTTGTATTTGTCGGAAATTCCTCCCCATATCAACCACTGCTAAATCCAAATCGGTTGATCACACAATATGAAATAAATTAGTGACGTCACACCTACTTTTCTGGTTCCTAAATCATTGGAAGTGTGTATGTAACCAGTCTTTCGGAGGATATATTGAATAGATTACATATTGAATCACAAGGTGGCATAATTATTTTAGTAGCAGGATATATAAGGATATATTATGTGCGGCTATGTGGTCTAATGGTATGACACTCGCTTTCGGATAGGAAGGTCCTGGGTTCGAGCCTCGCGCTCGGCGCATAGTTGAGTCCTTGGAAAAGGCTCTTTACTCACATTCTCTCACCGTACTCAGGTGTAAAATGAGTACCTGGCCGTTAACAGCGTTGTCTTTGTCCGAAAAATTGTAATATCGCCTAACAGACGTCATGTCCCGTTAAATGTTGCTGTTGGTCAGGGCCCCCTTGTAAAGTGCTTTGAGCACATTTAGTGGATATTGCGCTATATAAAGCTCAATTAAATCTCAATATAGGAAGATTCTAAGAATTACGAGCCATAAAAGAGCGAGGATGGATGGTCTTTATTGACGACCAGCATATATTTAGACGAGAAAATAAGATGCTACCACCCTGAAATCAGAAGATCATTACAAAAGGCATGAATCCAATCCTCCAATGAATAGGACCCGGTTTTTTTACATAAACTTAACGCCTGACAATGACCAAACATTTACGCCAAAAGACAAGTTTTTGGCCACAAAAGAAAAAAAATCGTGAGTTATATTCAATATTTCAACCAATGAAAACACTAGTTTCCTTGAGCTATACTAAAGACAACTCACTAGGCGCTGCACAACCCTAATATAAAAAAATTGACGTCAAACTATAAGCCCTAGTGTCGGTCAAAGGCTTCTATTAGCCTGACTAAATTATTTATGAAACATTTTTTTTAAATGCCGACAATAAATAAATATTTGAATTGAAGTGAATTTAAAGTGTGTCCTTGTGTCAGGCTATAAGTTAACGATGGCTACAGACCGTGCATGGCCTTCGTAAACTCATGACCTGACACTGACCAACAATACTCTTCAAAAGTCGTAACTTCACTTCCTTCCTAATGACGCATGGTAACCTAGTAACACTGGCTCTAAACTATCGGAACAATGGCGGACGCCCGTATGAAATATTTCCCCAGCGAGCATAAAAGCGTTTTCAGAGGAAAAAAAACATAAATTTGATCATGTTTTGACTTTTACACATTCTGATCACAAGGCATATGAAAAGTTCTAGCCAGCATGAAGAATAAAAAGTAATTATTTTCTTTGTTTAGAACCAAGATGGCCGCCGTTGCCGGGCGGCGTGACACCAGACTACTGAATCCAATTGACGTCAAAATACAAGTCTTTGGCCACAAAAGAAATCAAATCGTGAGAATACTATTGTATTCAATAGTTCAACCAATGGGGTCACTTGTTTCCTTGACCACAACTAAAGAGAACTCACTAGGCGGTTCACAAAAGCTAAACATAACGTCAAACTATGGCTCTTTGTGTCAGGCTATAAGTTATTGATGGCTACGTACGGACTGACCTATTTGTTTGTTTGGCATGTACTAACGGTATCTATGGAATTAACTAGTAGATTTTTGACCAATCAAAACATGAGATTCGTGACACACCTTGAAACTCACTAGGAAATACTTCCTGATTGTTTATTAACAATAGAAAGAATGAAGTTCACGTCACATCGCTCTTTGTTATTGTATTATAAGGAAGTCGGATGATTAGTTCTCACTAGAGTTTCATAATCAAACTATAAACGTTTAAGGTGACAACATGGTCTGGTGAGTTTGTATGATTGATATGTCGGTTAGAAGTAGTCAGTATTGTATTTATACGCATAACAATGTGTTACCGCTATGTTGTTCGCTTAGTTTAACAATCACTGTCTTTGTTTAATTAACTGTCCGGAGTGGAGGGGTATGGGTTTGTTTTTTCCACTTCCGATTTATTAAGGAATGTTTGTCAGGCCTTTTCGTTGACTGGAAATAAGTAGTCAAGGAGACGAACGGCTAAATGACAGGAAGTATTCTGATTGGTTAATACTTAGTAACGCCCGAACCATCACTTCATGTCCCCATATTCGAACTCTGACATCCATAAAAGAAACTATGAATTTGCTTTTATTTGAAAAACAACGATTCTCTAACGTGGGGCATGCCAAGGCATTAATCAAAACACGGGATGTTTGTGACACACTTCAAACATTGCTGGTTCTTTACAAACAACACAATATGAAATCAGCATCTCTCTTCTCTCAGTTGTTGTTGTTTTTGTTTGTTTGTTTTCTATACCGCCAGTTGTTTGATTCGTTTTCCCTACATTCTCCCAGACTACAACCGTTTAATTTAACACACAGCTATATTAACAAAAGAAGAGAAAAATTTAAGAATAATGCACTGGAATGCCGAAGGCATTAACATTTTAAAAATTGAGCTTTTATATAGGGCAATATCCACTAAAAGTGCTCAAAGCGCTTCACAAGGGGCCAACAGCAACACTTAACATTTAAGACGGGACATACAACTGTTAAGCGACATTACATTTTTATTCTCGGACATAGACGGCGCTGTTAACGGCTAGATACTCATTTTACACCTGAGTACGGTGAGAGAAAGTGAGCAAGGAGCCTTTCCACAAGACCACATAGCTGCACCGCTTTGCAACCAATACGATGCATTATACCACTTCCTCATACGTAACCAGATTGCTTTCTGCTGTGTACAAGAAACTCATCTACAAAAAGCAAAAAAGCCAAAAAAATCAGAGGAAACATTTTCGAAATGACCGTGGAGGGAGAAAGAAAGGAAGTGTATTAATTCTTGTGAGGAACGAATTGTAGGCAGTTGAAACTGGAAGATTTACCGGTGAAACAGAATTCCTAAAAGGGTTATAGTTGACAAATACATGATGGAGGTAATTAACTATTACTGTCCAGATCACAAGCTGCTCTCGCTCGACCCAATTGTGGTCGCAAATGACACATTCCTTTTCGCTGGAGATGTCAATAGCCGTTCTCAAAGTTGGGGATACAACACAATGAACAAAAGGTGAAAGACCTTGAAGCATGGCAAGATGAATGATCCTACAGACCAACCAACATTTTACTAAAGAGGCTGGCACTCAACATCTACCCCAGACTTGGCCTTCTCTACCGAAGATCTGCATCAAAAAATGTAAAAAGGCAGGAATGCTCGCAGCTTGCAGGAAGTGATCATCGCCCTGTAATTCTTACATTATCCACAAGTCACCTGAAATTCAAACCCCAGCGACCGAGATGGAATTACAAGAGGCCAATGGGGCCTTTATGCCATGAAAACTAATGAGCTTACAAAAGACCTAGAAATTCAAGACAAAACCCCAAAACTATGTGATCAATAAGTGGACAGAAAACGTTTCGAAGGCTGCAAAGAAAGCTATACTGAGAGGGTTAAGAACACATTACAAACCATATTGGAAGGAAAACCTACAGAGCACATGACAATCTCACCCTTACACGAAGCGGAAAAATGTCCCAGCCAAGAAAAACATATAAGGCTTCCAAAGTATAAAGCTGAATATCAAAAGTGTCCCTTGACAGTAAACAAAAAAGTTGGAAAGAAAGAACAGATTCCCTTAACATGGAAAAGACACAAATTATGAAAACTGGTAAAAGCCATCAATGATGAAGAAGGAGAGTAACCAACCATTTCCATCTCACTTGAAGGAAATATACTTTCTGGTCGAAAGGCTGCTGACACATTTATCAAAGCAAATTCAAAAGTAGCAGACATTCAAATTCCAAGGGAACGAAAAATCAAAGTCAGAGAAGAAGCCAGGCACAATGCTAGACAAAACGCAACACACAATGACATGCCGGAATAAATGCACAAGTCAATCACATTGAGCGAAATCAAAGTACAATAAAGAACTGAAAACAAGAAAATCACCTGGACCAGATGGCCTATCTAATGAAATGATTGCACACCTAGGCAACATTACCATTAAGAGACTATTGGGAATTTTCAATCTCTTCTGGAAAAATGGAGACGTACCACAAAAATGGATGCTCTTATGATCCCTCTCCACATCTTGGTGTCATAAATGACAAACGCTTGACATCGAAGAAACAAATAGAGAAAGCAGAGACCAATGCCAGAAAGAAACTGAGCATGGTGGAAAGCTTGCTGCAACAAAGTGGGGCGCTTCAGAAAGTATACTAAAACATGTTTATTGTAGAACAGGGCGTCCGCATCTGGAATATGGTTCAAATGCATTCCTGATAGCGTCACAAAAAACATCAAAATTCCCTTGAAAAACTCAAAACCAAGCCATACGCATCATTACTGGTGCCATGAGATCGACACCAATCAACAAAATGCAAGATTTCATAGGAATCTCCCTCTTAAATCAAATATGGGACGCAGATGCACTAACTCCTTGTCAAAATTAATGCCATGGACCATTATCCCATGCATTAAACAGTCAAACAACTTGAGCCCGGAAGACAAAAAAGATCAAGTTTCTTGGCAGAATCAAAGTGAGTCTCTAGATGTCCACTAAACGCTTGAGAACCTAAAAAGAAAAGAATACAGATCTGTATTACAACATACATAACATGAGCTCCAAAAGTGACACAAAGAGTTCCAAAAACAGCTCGCTATTGAGATGATAGAAGTGAAATACCCAAAGGATGATTGGCTGGATACATATTTATACGGATGGCTCTGCCACAGATGGTATGAAAAGTGGGGGAGTAGGAGATAGCATTCAAGACAAAGAATCAACCCAGCTAATATGTTCACATGATTATGTCCAAACAACAGATTCTTCAACGGCGAAGGGGTCGACCGCCTAGTCAAATACTACCGCGTTCGTGTCGCCAGAGTCGTCGGCACGGTCGAACGTCCCAACACATCTTCAGCTGGAAAATGCTATACCAGGGTTAACCCTTTGTTGCATGAGGTATTATACCATCGACCTAGGATGGTGATTTTTGGCAAACAAGCATGTTTCGACACTAAAATGACATTGACATCATCATTTTTTATCCAAACCTTGTCAATTAGGGGGTCAAGTTGTCCAATATATTGGACGTCATGCATACGGGGTTCGAATGTGAAAAATTTTGCCATTCCCAAAGTTAATAAATTTGGTATAAAATATTAGGATTTTAACACCTTTACTTATTCTGGACCAAGCAGAAAAGACTTCATCATGCTCTTTTACATTTAGAGCAATGATTGAAAACAATACAAGAGTAGGGCGTGTAGCTCATACCCTATTTTGTAAACCATAAAATAAGCAAAATATGAAGAAAAAAAAAAACCAAAGAATCATATGACAGATGATCATTTATTACTTGAAAGAAAGTCAGAATGCATCAAAATCAAAATACAAGTTTTGAAAAAATTACTATTATGAAGCGTGGTGGAAACGATAAAAACAGTCATCCAACCCATCCTTCCCGGTCATACACAGATACGCACAACACTTGCGACACATGAACACAGACTTTCTCTTGCATCCTTCCATCTTGCACCTCTGTCCATCCTTCACATCCATTCTTTTCAAAAAATGATCGACCCTGTCACCTTGCATTCACATTCACACTTTTGGCAGACTTGGACTGGCGCCTGTCAGGGACAGGAGGGGTTGGCTCTAGAGTCCACTCGGTAGGGCACGAAGACTTGATCAGTCCCCTCGCAACATCTAACTTGAACATTGCTAGTTGCATCTTGCACTCGGCATTGCTAGCCTTGCACAGCAACCAAGAGTTGACGACACAAAGGTCAATGAGATGGAACAAAATCCTCTTGTACCATTTCTTTCCCTTCATCGTGTTCCTGTACAAGGCAAGCAACATATCGCATTTGTCCACCCCACCCATATTTTGATTGTATTCCTTTATAAGGGCAGGACAGGTCACTGTGATATGGCGCTTGTTTGTCCTGTCATACCTTGTGACAAGTGTGGTGGGTTCGACTCCATGGACGTTTGAGCCAACAAGGACAAGTTTGTTATCAAACCACTCACAAATGACCAGGCTCTGGTCATCATCTGACCTGTAGTCGTAGCTCCCCCTACCTCTTTTCTTTATGTCCTTTTGACACAATAGGGGACATTTCTTTGTCCTGTTTGCCCTCAGTGTGCATGTAGCATGCAACCCTCTTCTCTTTAGTTCAAGGAGGAGGTCAGGTGAAGCAAAGTAGTTGTCAAAGTAGACATAGCTCCCCTGCGGCTGTTCCCCAGTAAGAGCTAGAACAATCTCCCCTGATTTCCCCACATTGAGTCCCCTCCCCCACCGTCCCAGGTTGACTAAACCTAGCAGCTAAAGGGTCCCCAGCAAACATGAACTTGTGGACATAGCCTGATGTCCCTGCCAAAACCCAGACCTTATATCCCCATTTTTTGGGTTTCTTCATCATATAAACCTTGAGGCTATGTCTACCCTTGAAAGGGACCATCTGCTCATCAACTGAAACATGTAGCTCTTGTTCGGCACATGCCTCGAGCTGAATATTCAACTTTTCTAATAGAGTCGTACCCGGTGCAGCCTATCATAGCCCACCTCCTCCCTTGGCCTCATTAGTTCATTGTCATTCAAGTGGATGACAGACAAAATTTCATCAAACCTATTACAGGTCATGGCATCGGAGACAGTGTGCTGCTTCGTTGCTTCAGACCAATACCATCTCCAAAATGGCAAATTCACAATCGTCATGTACAGGCATATACCAATGAAGGTCCTCAGTTCTTCCTTCTTTACCGATTGGACGTGGTGTCTTTGTTGCGCCAGCCGGTGTCTGTTGGTTTCAAGGAGCATGAGGTCCAATAACTCATTATCAAGATGAGCGATAAACATGTCAAGTGGCGTCCGGCAGTTCAAGGCTGGCCCCTTGGCTCGCAACTCATTTTCCACTCTAGTATGAAGCGGTAGGTCTCTTTTCACCCAGTGCCATGTTCTTGGAGTTCTGCAAGGAAATAGATGTACCATTTACGTTATAAAAAGTAGAAATAAATACTAAATCTAAGTAAAGTACAAACAAACAGACGAAAAAACCGTAAGAATTGCCTACATCTTCAAAGGCCCAGACAGCGCAGTGGGTGACAGGAGCCGAAACATTGACACATGTCCAAAATTCCGGTCTCATGTGAGCAGGACAGAGAACCGAACCCTCGACCTTTTGCATGCGAGGTGATATGCCGCCCTAAAACATCCGACCACAAAAATTATTCAAGATATTGATTTGCTATTTTACACATTGGTGGAGGAATTCTACAATCACAATAACTTACGGGTCAATACTGCTAGAAAGATCAGCCTCCTCCGAATCAGCTGTGTCGCCGTCGCACTCGTCATCGGAACCACTAGCATCTCCATTTGCATACTCTTCATCTCCTTCCTCATCAAGACGCTCGTCATCACTACAGTCTGGAATGTTGTCTTGGATGTCATCAAGCACCAGTAGCCTTGCTTGAGCTGCATTCATTGATCTTTTAAGCCTATATGACAGATAAAAAACAACACGATTGGTCACATTGCCACCCATTTTATCACTTAGCATGCTCACTGAATCTTGACCAGCACAAGCAGCGAGTCGTGCTAACAACTCGGCCACAAATGCTGCTTTACTACCGACTATATCTAAATAAAGTTACAGTAAAGAATCAACTGAATTAATTGCAATGTTGTCACTGATCTAGTTATTTGCATGCATACTGTCCAAAATATTGGACGGTTCTATTTATAGTAACGCGCCCCCCGCACATGGTGTCCAATATTTTGGACGCTCGATAAAAGTCACTTCCTCCTCCAATGCATACTGTCCAATATTTTGGACAAGCCTTAAAATCACCAATTATAAAATAATGATCAACGTTTTGAACCTATAAACCCTTCAGAAGTGAGCAGGACCCATAAACCCACATCAACAATAACTTTTATTGGGACTAAAAGCTACAAAGCAGTCAAAAATAAGCGAAAAGTTGGCTTACCTCTTAGGTGCTGGTGTTGCCATTTTGCAGCATGGCATTGAGTGGAAAGTAGGCAGAGTTGCGGTTCTTGGTGTTTAAAAAACTAGCATTTGGGGCTTCCAATTGCCGCGAAACAAAACTTCTAATACTTGTGAGGTCGGTCTGAAGATGAGGGACACTTTTTAATGTGTCCAAAATATTGGACACTATGCAACAAAGGGTTAACGACCTGTATAAGGTATAGCCAATTGTTGGTGACAGTTTTTCAAAATAGTTCCGGTAATGTTGTCTGGTCCTGGTGCTTTATGTTCTTTACATCGCCGGAAGAGGGAGCTTACAGTTTCTTCTTCAACATCTGGAGGTGGCTCATTGTTATTAGACCAACCGTTGTGCACAGATGGGAGCCTGTCAAAACGACAGTAATAATCATTTAATTTGTTGACATCAGTTATCGTTTTTCTCTTGTGGGAATGTTCGTTTCTTTTGGTCTACTCCTCCCATTTGCTTTATCATGCGCAGCCCGATCTCAGTTGTCGCTCCATTTTGTTTTTGTCTTCAACCTTTTCTTCTTTTATTGTATTTCTGATCTCCTTTCCCTTTTCAAATTCTAGTTTAATGTCCCCACTCATATAGGCAATTTTCTTTTCGTTGAGTATATATCTAAGTCGCTTTGTAACCCATGGTTTATTGTTAGGAAATATCCTAATTTCTTTTTTTTTCACGCATAAATCCACACAAAATGCAATATAACATGTCACAGTTTCAGTCCATTCATCAATACTGTCTGTCCCCTTCTACCACCGAGTACAGTCAAAACAGCCGTTTAGTCGTTGGATTGCCTCTTGAGTCCAGATATGGCGATATGCTACAGTTGGTTTCTCACTTTTTAATTTAGAGATATACGTCGGTACTAAGTGAATTGTATTATGATCGGTTGTTTTCGTAGAGCTTTGTATGCGTTCTTTATATTGCTATAACACAGATCAAGCGTGTTGTTTCCTCGTGTTTTGCAGGTGACGAACTGTTCTAGTCTAGCTATGGGCAGCTGACAGTGATTAAAATCACCAACAATAATAAGTGGACTGTCCGGGTTGCGTAGTAGTAATGACGATACATGCTCATTTATTAATTGGTATGCTTTATCTATTTTTGCGCTAAGTGGAATATAAACATTAACAATGGTCACAACCCGAAACTCCCGAGGCAAGTAGTGTGGACGTAGAGACAAAGAAAGTAGTTCAATATCAGGAGTGTCGATTTGATCTTTTATATTTACAATTTTACACCATCTATCATTCACGTATATGCATAGACCTCCCCCTTTGTTTTTCCCTAATGACGTGTCTCTATCCTTTCTGCACGAAGTAAAGTTTGCCAAATCAATACTACTATCGGTGTCCATAGGCGAAAGCCATGTTTCCGTAAGACAAATAATGCATGCATTTTTATAATCATAATCAAACTTGGAGAGAGCTTAAGGGGTGCCAACATTGCTTCACGGCTATTTGTGGAGCCCTTGCTATAAACATACACTCTGAATTTAGTTCACCACGACATCTTAATTATTTAAATTAATACGATATTTTTACTTTTGTTGCAAAACTTTTGTCGCCATTACATTAGACATTTTATAGTACAAGAATTGACACCGCATGAATATACGATGTCACTGGTGTCATTTCAGGTGCACTTCGACGAAACACTTTTTTCACGTTGACCAGAAACCCTATACTTATTGATTTATGTAAAATGACAATCAACTAGTCATGAAGTCTCAAATACCAGTCTTTTTTTTTTTTGCAGTGTCATGTTTGATACGTTTTTTGTCGTTGTCGAAAGTTGAGGTCATTTTCATTGTTCGATGATTCCGGCCAACTTGATTTAAAAAAAGAACGTTTTGTCTGATAGATTTCCCTCATGGAGAGATTTGGCATGGTTATCATTTAAATATATTCTGATTGGATGAACTCACCACAGGGTGTGATAGGATTTGATTTCATCGATCCCCTAATCTTAATTTCTGACACCTGATAACTTGACGTCTATGACAGTCAAGCCATGACGCAAAACAGATTGTCATACAATCGAATTTCCAGGACGGTGATGTCTAAGTTGATACATTTTTAATGAATATTTTCTGATAGCTAAAAGATGGGAGAGAAGGAGCGAGGAAGATCTTTCTTTCTTTTTTATTCTCTCTCTTTTTTCTCATTCTGTGTGTGTGTGTGTGTGTTTGTGTGTGTGTGTGTGTGTGTGTGTTTGTGTGCCTGAGCGCGCGTGTGTGTGTATTCAAAAGAAAATGCAGAAAGTTAAATATAGATAATTGAAATAAGGGAAAGCGCTTTACCTTATTTCTTATAGAGGAGAGCATTCATTCATCCTAATACATAATGAACCCAGGAAAAAGTTTTCCTAAAGTTGGTTAGACGCCATATTTGGATTATATTTATGGAACCAAATGACAGGACGGCCAACGAAGAGGAATTTCCCGTGGTTCGATCAGCTGCTATTACTGTGTCGTCCCGGAAGTGAATAACAATGTGAAATTGAATGTAAGCTTCAATCTAATATGCGAAAACAGATCAAATGGACGTTCTGGGTTTCACATTTATCATCAAAACAGGACGAATGAAACACTACAGACGAATGAGATAATGAGGTAGTGGCGTTGTTAAGATGAATAAACAAAAACATTGATGGGCAGGAAACAGTGTGCTCCTTTGTAAGGAAGCACAAATTGAAATAGAACAATAGATATTTATAAAAGGTGCATAATTAATTAAGTCAAAAAAGGGGAGGCGGGAAGGAGCTGTGTAATACAGTAAAGAAAGTGAAATAAAATAAAGTGTAGACTAGACTATGGTGGATACAATGGAATTGGAAATAAATACAAAAAGGGATGTAGGTATTAATATAATCTTTAGTGGCAGCAGCAGCAGCAGCAGCAGAAGCAACAGTAGTACTTTTAGTAGTAGTAGTAGTAGTAGTAGTAGTAGTAGTAGTAGTAGTAGTAGTAGTAGTAGTAGTGGTGGTGGTAGTAGTAGTAGTAGTAGTAGTAGTAGTAGTAGTAGCAGTAGTAGTAGTAGTAGTAGTAGTTGTCGTCGTCGACTACTACTACTACTACTACTACTACTACTACTACTAACTACTACTACTACTACTACTACTACTACTACTACCACTACTCCTACTACTACCACAGTATCGCATTCATCTGTAGTGTTTCTATCATCCTGTTTTGTTGATAAAGGGGAACCCCGAAACGTCCGTTTTATCTGTTTTCGTATATTAAATTAAATTTCACGTTGTTATTTATTTCTTTGGAGCTTCGAGCAGCACCATTTACATTATATCACCCCGGAAGTGCCTCGTTTGAAGATCGGCGCTCTCAATACACTCTTCTTGTCTGATGATTGGTTAAATGAAGCGCTATCTTTCGCGATTTTCCCTCGCCTCGATTCAATTTTAATCGACTTTTTAAACAAGTATTTCTCAAGGATTATTGACTTAAATCTACAAAGCCATCATGGTTCATACTTATTGTGTTTATAAATGCAATAATCGAGCTACGAATGGTAGTGGCGTAGTTTCCATAGATAAGATCAAAGCGACGGAAATGATAATCAGTATTTCTTGTTAAAATGTCGTTATTGCTGCTTATGTACAAATGGCAACAGCTTCTAATAATAATAATAATAATAATAATAATAATAATAATAATAATAATAATAATAATAATAATAATAATAATAATAATAATAAGCATATTTATATAGCGCCTTTCGTCGAAACCTCAAAGCGCTTTAAAAAAAATTCAAATACAATTCAACCAAAGTATCAAAACAATTAAGAGCATAAAAGGGCACCAATACATTATCAATATATATCACATATAATACATTTAGAATTCAATTAAGTAAATATTTCCTGAAAAGATATGTTTTCAGGGCTTTTTTGAAAATGTCTATTGAGATCGAGAATCTCACAGATTGAGGGAGATCATTCCAAATCGTGGGTCCAAATTTCATAAGTGACCTATCACCAAAATACTTAAGTTTAGTTTTATGAGATTTTGAATTGTGGGATCTAAGATTTTTCAGAGGTACGTATGATTGGAGTAAGTGTTGAATATAAAGAGGGACAGAAGACTCAAATACACCAAAGCATATAAGGGATATTTTAAATTCAATTCTAGCCCGGACTGGCAGCCAGTGGAGGATTCGAAGCATGTCCTGTGTATCATCGTAATGAGATTTTCCCAGGACTAACCTAGCCGCTCAGGCTAGTATGTTATGGCGATCGACCCAATCAGCAAATTCTTTTCCGCACTCGTGCACCGTCCAAACCCGCCCGGAAGCTTGGTCACAATACACCGTTCAACTAGATGCTCTGGAAAGTCCCCACTGATGAAGCGATTTTGCCGTTAGGCGAACCGCTCCAGGTGAAGCGGACAATCCTCGGCCACTTCCCGCATAACCAGCACAGACCGGTTCTTGTCACAGCGGGGGTGACAATACCAAGGGTGTAGTCTCTCCCACTTTGCAGATGGAACTTCAGGATTGCTAACTGGGAAGAAATCAGTTCCTATATCGAGCAGGTTTGCCCTGCCATCCCTCCCAAGTCCGAGAATAAAACCAGATTTAACAGGCTGCTGGTTAAGAGCGCTCACCGTTCCATTCCACGGGCAAACAGAAATTTTACACCTACGTTCGATGGCTCTTTTTCGTAAATGCTAACCCTTCCTTTGAGCATCGAAGTGTCCTCTCACTGGACCACGGTATAACTTGGGATCTGGAATCGAGAAGATTGCGCGCCTGAATAAAGATGGGTCTCCTGTAATAGGAGGATATCAACGCTATGGACGACCAGAAGCTTTGATAAAAGCTCATATTTCTTTTTGCGATACTCTGGCTCTCGTTATTGAGGGATACAAAACTATTTCAAAGGTCAATCGATGAACAATCAGTGCCAGTACTTTGGAAAACATCGATTGTCGTTCCAGAAAAAAAAAGCGTTGCCCAACCGTATTGAACGACTTCCGTCCAGTGGCCCTTACATCGCTTGTAATGAAATGTTTAGAAAAATTATTTAAAATGTGAGCTCCTACAAAAATGTCATGACCTGAAATTGCTAGACCCGTACCAATTTGCATACCAACAACATCTCAGTGTAGAAGACGCACTTTTAACCGCCACAAATTCGATCTCAAAATACCTTGACCAAACGCCCTCGAATTACGCCAGAATCCTGTATGTCGACTTTTCGTCTGCGTTTAATGCCATAAACACAGATATTTTGCTTCAAAAGTTGTGCAACATGGATATTCCAAACTACCTTATTAAGTATAAAGAGTTTCTGACCCATAGACCGCAATGTGTAAAATTGGGTGAAAATATCTACAACAAAAGAAAGTTGTCGAACGGATGTCCTCAAGGCTGCGTGATTTCCCCAATCCTGTACATCTTATACACCAACGACTGCAGACCATCCTTTGAAAATCGTTTTATAGTGAAATATGCAGATGATACTGCTATTCTTGGCTTATTAAAAGAAAACGTTACCGAAAATAATTATTTCAAGCAAATTAATATATTCACCGATTGGTGTGAACAAAATCAGCTTGAATTAAATGTTGAAAAAACGAAAGAACAGGTGTTTGGTGTAAAAAATAAAAACGACTTAAAGTATGTGACGATCGGTAAAGACGATGTTGAGATAGTTGAATATTTTAAATATCTAGGAATAACCATTGATAGTTCCCTCAATTTCTCTCAACATATTAATATACTATCTAAGAAAGTTTCCCAAAGATTATACATCCTAAGAAAATTGAGAACATTTCAAGTAGGGAAGAAAACTATGTTAAGAGTTTATGACTCATTGATTAAAAGTGTAATTGCGTTTGGCTGCACCATGTGGTTTGGCGGATGCCGACTTAAAGATAAATAAAAAATTTCAAAATCAATCAAAGAGGCATCAAAAATAATAAACCATCCTCTTGATGGGGTAGAAAGAATTCATGGAAAAGCGATAGAAAGGAAAGCATTCTCAATTACCAACAATAAAAAACATATTTTATACAATGGATTTAGTCTTTTACAATCTGGGAGACGGTTTTGTCAGATTAAATGTAGAACTAAAAAGGATAAATCAACGTTCGTTCCATCAGCAATAAAAAATGTTGAATATTTCATATGGTACAGCAAAACCAAGGATTGATGCTTTGACTGATTGACTGATTAATTTATTTATTGTTAGATTAATTGACCAATTGATAATGATGATAATATTTGGTATCGAATTGCCACAAATGTAACGAATTGAAAATGAAATGAATATGTGTATGTTGTGTATATCGCACGCGTGAAAGGAAGAGAGGAAGAGATAGATAGAGAGAGAGAGAGAGAGAGAGAGAGGAGAGAGAGAGAGAGAGAGAGAGGGAGAGAGAGAGAGAGAGAGAGAGAGAGAGAGAGAGAGAAAAAAAGTAGGAGTGAAATATCTATTCAATGTTATAGTTATCATATAACGTTATAACAAGTGTAACTAAATGACAAATTGCCATATTTATGGACAATAAAGATCTATTGATATTATTATTAAGCCATCCCCTAAATCAAAACCTCAAACTCAAAGTAAATTTCGCTTGAATTATCACCCAAAAAAACATCACTGATCTTCTTCTTCTTCTTCTTCTTCTTCTTCTTCTTCTTCTTCTTCTTCTTCTCGTATGCCTTTATATCTGAAGTCCCGTTTCGAAGGTACTCGTCTTTTTGAGTTCTTCTAGCGGGCCGAAAAGTCTTTTATGTAGGAAAGTTACAGAGGCCCATATCTCTTCTCAATGCATTGAATATTTTCTGCATCGCTGTATGCAGTATGTGCTCTGCATCTTCCCCGTCCTCACCGGTGACCATGTCAGTTACATGCGTCTGTGCATATGATTTTAAAGTCTATTGTGGTCTGTCCTGGGGTGGAAGAGGATTACTTGTTCGTGTCTGGCCAGCATATGGAAATCATCTGGACGCATTGGTGTTGTATGAAGGCTCGTAATTAGTATGCGTTTTGTCTCGCTGAAATTATGCGGTATCTTTTGTTGTTCCTTTTTGGTAGCATTTTTTGCGAGTCTTTCAACTTACTCATTTCCTAATTTTCCGCAATGAGCTTGAATCCACAGAAGAACCATTCTGGCGGCGTTTAAACTCTGAGTATTTTTTTTTAATTTGTTTAATTCACAAGTCCCCAACGCTTTCAAAGCTGATCAGTGAAAAATACAGTTTGCTTGTTATTGTTTGTGTCCAGACTCATTAACTTTCCTGCTATGGTGATAGATTCCACGTCTGCTCTATAATTTGTGCATATAGCACCAGTTGCAATTGCAAAAGCAAGGGAGATATCTCATGAGGCAATTCATCAGAAAAATCTCTATGTAGAGTCTTTGACTCTGTCATGAAACGTGATCTTTCTTGTATTCTGGGCTCAAGTTTGACTCTTTCATGCATAGGATGTTGGTCCATGGCATTAAGTAGTGCCTTTGCTTACCAGAGGGGGATTCCTGTGACATCTTGCATTTTGCTGATTGGTGTCGATCTCATGGCGCTAGTAATGATGCGTAGGGCTTTTTTTTTCAAGGTTTTTTTCAAGGGAATTTTAATATATTTGTGGCGCTGTCAGGAATGCATTTGAACCATACTCTAGATGCGTACTATTCCAAAATAAACATGTTTTAGTATACTTTCTGAAGCTCCCCACTTTGTTGCAGCAAGCTTTCCCATCATGCTCATTTTTTTTCTGGCATTGGTCTCTGCTTTCTCTTCTTGTTTCTTCCATGTCAATTGTTTGCATCGCAAAATCTGACGACATGATGCATGTTTTTCAATCATCTGTGTTAAAATTGTGAATGATGCTCAGGATCTGTGGGCTGTTTACTCCGAGTGATAGGCAAGCTCTTAAGATGACTATGGGTCTTCGATTCATGGTCAGCCGTTGATATATAATATAACTTATTTTTAATTTTCGAGTCAAAAATAAATAAAACAACTTAAATGTTTATTCGACTAGTTTTAATTAATTATACGATAACTGACGTAAAGTGTATGTACTGTATGCTGATTGAAGAACTGAAGGTTCATACTATTAGATAATAGTTAAAAAGGCATCCATGTAGCAACAAGAGGTCACAGGGGATCCATCAATTGAGTCGAGCGAGAGATGCTTGCCATTTGGACAGTAATAGTAAAATACCTCCATCATGTTTCTGTCAACTATAACCTTAACTTTAGGTATCCTGCTTCACCAGTAAATCTTCCAGTTTTAACTGCCTACAATTTGTTCATCAAAAGTGTTAACACACCTCCTTTCTTTCTACCTTCACGATCATTTCGAAAATATTGGTATCCTCTGATTTTTAGCTTTTTTTTTTCTTTTTTTTTTTGTTTTTTAAAAATGTGTTTCTTGTATACAGCAGGCATCAATCTGGTGACGTGTGAGGAAGTGGTATAATGCACATGTTTTGGTTGCAATGCCTTCGGCATTCCAATGGATTATTCTTAAATTTTCTCTTCTTTTGTTAATATAGCAAGTAGCTTTCCCTCTTTGTCTCCTGACTCCACAAGACGAAGGAAGGTCTTCCAGTTGTTGAGGCAGAATCCAAAAGTGCTGCCTCTACCTGGCGGATCTCTACAGGGCGAGCTCCAAATCGTTGATTCAATACGCCAGATATCATTATTTGCTTACAGTTACCCCTTACAAGGTATCTCTATCCGCCACCTTGAGACTCGCCGGGTTGGACTGTTTGTCTTCTCCTGGTGTTTGACAATTCCTGCTGGACATTCACTTGACAGCAATATACAGAGAAAAGTATTGGCCATTTGCCTTGAGCATATTCAATCTTATATGGCCGCAAATTCATGTTGGTGACAGACCACAAGCCGCTGATATCTCTTGTTTGGACCAGCAAATCAATACCAGCATATCCAGCAAACAAGCAGGCAGGATAGACACTTGTCTTGAGCCTACATGATCGAGTAAAGACGTCGGACCGTGTAAATGCCGATGCCTGACTCATTTGCCATCAGGACCTGATCCAATATTAGACAAGATAGAAACCATAGTTGATTTGTCTACAATTTGTAAATGATATCTCCCTTTCACCCTGATTGACTGGCCAAAGAATATCAGGACGATCCAGTGCTGTCGCTGTTTTGTTATACTTGGAAGAAGGATGGCCGAAGAGAATGGCAATCCAATCAAGAGTCATTGTCAGCTGTGTCATTCAATAGATTAAAAGACTTCATTCCCACATCAAAATGGTTCATATGTGGTTCCGATGAAGCTTCAATATCGTCATTTTGGAGTGCAGAAAATGAAACAGCTCGCCAGGAAAGCCGTATATTGTATTACACACGCATACATACTTGAAGAGGGAGAGATGGATAGATAGATAGACAGACAGACAGACAGACAGACAGATAGATAGATAGATAGATAGATAGATAGATAGATAGATAGATAGATAGATAGATAGATAGATAGATAGATAGATAGATAGATAGATAGATAGATAGATAGATAGATAGATAGATAGATAGATAGATAGATAGATAGATATAAAACATTTCAAGTATAATTCTGATCAACTTCTACAATATTGTTTCAAGCGTTAGCTCTCATCAGGAAGTGGAAATGAAAGTAGATTGTTGTGTTTTTCGTATTTTTCTAGATTCGTGTTTATAGTTGTTCGTAATTACATAAAAGGTGTTTGTTTCTATGTCTGCACGAGGACGTTAGTTCGTTTCTTCTGTTGTGTTGCGATATTCGGTTTTGTGAAGATGAAGAATTTTTCTTCTAAGCAGAGGTTGCAAATCTTAGAATGTGCTCTGGAGATGATTTTCCATGTGTTGTATGTTTTTTCTTTGAGGTTCCAAATGTGTTCGCTTAGTGTAGTAGAATGTCGTTTGTGTATGTTTCTGAAGGAAGATTGATGCAGGTTGTAGCTATTTTGAATGAACACTCGGTGAAGCCAATGTATTTTTCTTGTTTTGGTGTGTCTGTTCGTGTAACTGTGGCTTGGTAAATAACGTTTTGAGTCAGACAATTGCCATTTAGATAAATAGATAGATAGATAGATAGATAGATAGATAGATAGATAGATAGATAGATAGAAAGAAAAAGAGAGAGAGAGAGAGAGAGAGAGAGAGAGAGAGAGAGAGAGAGAGAGAGAGAGAGAGAGAGAGAGAGATTTAAAACATACATGTAGAGAAGAAAAACCAAAAGCAAAGACAGGGGTATCCACATGGAAATCTCTCCGACGCCGTACAGCTCCATCTCTAGTCTGTTTTCCTGGGAAAAAAATTAATACTTTATATTTACTAGATTATTTTTTGTTGCAAGCTTGTCAAAGAGGTTGTTGTTTTTTGTTTTTTTTTTTTTTTTTTGTTTGTTTTTTTTTTTTGGGGGGGGGGTTGTTTTGTTTTGTTTAATATTATACATTATGTTGACAACGCGCTTGAGTTACAGGCGGTTTGGTGAGTTGCTCTGTAATTTTGTGATATGGTAACGCCTTCAGGTCAGCATGTCCCTGGTTCGTGGCCAGCCCTTGGCGACATAAAGTGTATTTCACTGCACTGATGTGTACAATGAGTACCTGACTCAGCACACGGTTGTATCTGTCGAAAAAATTGCAATGGCTTCTTAGAGCGTCTTAGAGTGTCTCATATTTGCTTGGACCCCTTGTAAAGAGCTTTGAGTACATTTAGTGGATATTGCTCTATATAAACGTTGAAGTTTTAAATATGCTTTTTATTGACATTATTATAATGATGACAAAATAAACATAATGATCTTATCAAAACGTTATCAAACATAATTTATCAATAACATAATTATAATATATCAGCACCAGCTGATGTTTCCTCGAGGTCAATAAGTTCCCGATTTAGATCAAAAATCTTAACAAAACAGTAACACCTACTTCTCCTTCTCCTCAAGATAATTTAAGAGTATCAAATGGCAAAATGTCGATTAATATAAATCCATTTCTTTTAAGGGTCGTTTTTTATTTCTCTTTACCAAAAACTTATACAAATAATTGTTTATTCAATACGCATCATATAAATACCCAATGAATGCAACTTCCAATAACTTGAACGATTGGAAATATAATAAACAATAACTTAGATGATTGAAGATAAAATAATCAATAACGGATGATAGGAGATACAATTTTCAACAACTGGATGATTGGAGATACAATTTTCAACAACTGGATGATTGGAGATACAATTTTCAACAACTGGATGATTGGAGATACAATTTTCAACAACTGGATGATTGGAGATACGGCAAACACTCTCTAGGATGATCGGAGAAACAATTTTCTATAACTTGAATGATATGAAAAAGTATTTTCTTCTGTGATGACCCAATTCTTTGTGTGACTCCTGGCATGATAGTGCCCTAAATTACATCATGATACAAGGCGACGATCATCACAATAAAGTGAAAAGTGAGTAGTTGTTAGTGGTGCTCAAAGAAACAAATTATCCTATTAGTCATAGTATTGAATACAAGTCACTATGCACCCTCGTTTGGCGTTTTATTTCATTCATTGTGGATTAAACGTTCTTTGGCTACAACACAAATGTCTCCAGAATTTCTGTCTGTCCTTGATGTGCGTTTAAGTTCATAGCCGGGTGGTGGGAAATCAGCAATGATGGCTTCATCTCCTTTGGGATGCATTTCGTATTCCTTCAGAACCTCGACGACTATGGAGAAGGAGATTTGCCAAGTGTCGTAACGTTAAATGGACAGAAAAAAATGGGCCGTTGTATTTGGATAGACCTGACTCGCAAAGTACTTTCCGCCAAATCTAACAAATCTGGCGATACAATCACCTGCTAAGTAGACTGAGTGATCAGATAAACCTTAAATTCTGGAGCGAACCCGGTCACTTTGTTTGTAAGTCGATTGCTCTACCAAGTGACTTATCGGGACCTCAAGCTTCAAAGTAAATATTGCAAAACTCATTAAGTTCGAGAACATGTCCCAATGTTTTCTTATTACGAACTTTTGCTCATTGAATGTTCATGCTTTATCACTGGTATGATGAGCAATCGAGAATTGTTTATTTTTTGCTACTGCACACGCGATATACTAAAAACTGATGTTTTGGATAGCTCTGTTAGTGTTTAATGGCCCTGTTCAACAACAGAATTTGATGATGTGACCATAAACTTCCAATTTTGATTTTTCTCTCATTCCATATTCCGGTCCATAGCTTGAAGCAGTTTCCGATAAAGGGGTGGGGGCTTAGGTCCGGCCACTCCCACTTCTTCCAAAGTACTCATGGGTAAGTGCCATATCGAAAACTTTAATCAAATTAAAATTTTTCATAACACGAAAAAATTGCTAAAAATGAAAAAAAAGAAGAAAAGTAAAATGTTACTGTTTGACTTATATTTATGACACATTTTTGCTTTTTTGGGAGGGATAATCGTGTGAATATATGCAGGTCTGACATCCGAACCCACTTATGGCCTTATTTAACATTGTTGTAAGGGGCAATATTTTGCGTCATTTTTTGAGTTTCCATGACAACAATGAGCCCATAATGAATTGGGTTATCAGACCTGCAAATAATGTACGCGTTATGGATCAATGAACATATTTTAAACCACTAACACTAACAGTAACAACAATGGGAATGTCAATATTGTATACATGTCCTGTTTTTATTTAATCGTTACTCCGTAAAGTCGTGTTGAGATGTGTCATGTATATTATGAAAGCAACGCCAGTGCAATAGAAATTATACTGAGTGACAAAAGTATTCCAACAACGTTTGAAAATTGTAACAATTCAACCAGGGAACAGAATTTCAAACTACATATTATACAAGAATTAAGAATATAATTCAAACATTTGCAATGCTAACATCTTAATTCAAAATTTAGGCAATTAAAAAAAAAAGAAAACTAAATCTCAAAATTACATTGTACAGTTTTGTATTTGTCGGAAATTCCTCCCCATATCAACCACTGCTAATCCAAATCGGTTGATCACACAATATGAAATAAATTAGTGACGTCACACCTACTTTTCGGTTCCTAAATCATTGGAAGTGTGTATGTAACCAGTCTTTCGGAGGATATATTGAATAGATTACATATTGAATCACAAGGTGGCATAATTATTTTAGTAGCAGATATATAAGGATATTTATATGTGCGGCTATGTGGTCTAATGGTATGACACTCGCTTTCGATAGGAAGGTCCTGGGTTCGAGCCTCGCGCTCGGCGCATAGTTGAGTCCTTGGAAAAGGCTCTTTACTCACATTCTCTCACCGTACTCAGGTGTAAAATGAGTACCTGGCCGTTAACAGCGTTGTCTTTGTCCGAAAAATTGTAATATCGCCTAACAGACGTCATGTCCCGTTAAATGTTGCTGTTGGTCAGGGCCCCCTTGTAAAGTGCTTTGAGCACATTTAGTGGATATTGCGCTAAATAAGCTCAATTAAATCTCAATATAGGAAGATTCTAAGAATTACGAGCCATAAAAGAGCGAGGATGGATGGCTTTATTGACGACCAGCATATATTTAGACGAGAAAATAAGATGCTACCACCCTGAAATCAAGAAGATCATTACAAAGGCATGAATCCAATCCTCCAATGAATAGGACCCGGTTTTTTACATAAACTTAACGCCTGACAATGACCAAACATTTACGCCAAAAGACAAGTTTTGGCCACAAAGAAAAAAAAATCGTGAGTTATATTCAATATTTCAACCAATGAAAACACTAGTTTCCTTGAGCTATACTAAAGACAACTCACTAGGCGCTGCACAACCCTAATATAAAAAAATTGACGTCAAACTATAAGCCCTAGTGTCGGTCAAAGGCTTCTATTAGCCTGACTAAATTATTTATGAAACATTTTTTTTTAATGCCGACATAAATAAATATTTGAATTGAAGTGAATTTAAAGTGTGTCCTTGTGTCAGGCTATAAGTTAACGATGGCTACAGACCGTGCATGGCCTTCGTAAACTCATGACCTGACACTGACCAACAATACTCTTCAAAAGTCGTAACTTCACTTCCTTCCTAATGACGCATGGTAACCTAGTAACACTGGCTCTAAACTATCGGAACAATGGCGGACGCCCGTATGAAATATTCCCCAGCGAGCATAAAAGCGTTTTCAGAGGAAAAAAACATAAATTTGATCATGTTTTGACTTTTACACATTCTGATCACAAGGCATATGAAAAGTTCTAGCCAGCATGAAGAATAAAAAGTAATTATTTTCTTTGTTTAGAACCAAGATGGCCGCCGTTGCCGGGCGGCGTGACACCAGACTACTGAATCCAATTGACGTCAAAATACAAGTCTTTGGCCACAAAAGAAATCAAATCGTGAGAATACTATTGTATTCAATAGTTCAACCAATGGGTCACTGTTTCCTTGACCACAACTAAAGAGAACTCACTAGGCGGTTCACAAAAGCTAAACATAACGTCAAACTATGGCTCTTTGTGTCAGGCTATAAGTTATTGATGGCTACGTACGGACTGACCTATTTGTTTGTTTGGCATGTACTAACGGTATCTATGGAATTAACTAGTAATTTTTGACCAATCAAAACATGAGATTCGTGACACACCTTGAAACTCACTAGGAAATACTTCCTGATTGTTTATTAACAATAGAAAGAATGAAGTTCACGTCACATCGCTCTTTGTTATTGTATTATAAGGAAGTCGGATGATTAGTTCTCACTAGAGTTTCATAAATCAAACTATAAACGTTTAAGGTGACAACATGGTCTGGTGAGTTTGTATGATTGATATGTCGGTTAGAAGTAGTCAGTATTGTATTTATACGCATAACAATGTGTTACCGCTATGTTGTTCGCTTAGTTTAACAATCACTGTCTTTGTTTAATTAACTGTCCGGAGTGGAGGGGTATGGGTTTGTTTTTTCCACTTCCGATTTATTAAGGAATGTTTGTCAGGCCTTTTCGTTGACTGGAAATAAGTAGTCAAGGAGACGAACGGCTAAATGACAGGAAGTATTCTGATTGGTTAATACTTAGTAACGCCCGAACCATCACTTCATGTCCCCATATTCGAACTCTGACATCCATAAAAGAAACTATGAATTTGCTTTTATTTGAAAAACAACGATTCTCTAACGTGGGGCATGCCAAGGCATTAATCAAAACACGGGATGTTTGTGACACACTTCAAACATTGCTGGTTCTTTACAAACAACACAATATGAAATCAGCATCTCTCTTCTCTCAGTTGTTGTTGTTTTTGTTTGTTTGTTTTCTATACCGCCAGTTGTTTGATTCGTTTTCCCTACATTCTCCCAGACTACAACCGTTTAATTTAACACACAGCTATATTAACAAAAAAGAAAAAATTTAAGAATAATGCACTGGAATGCCGAAGGCATTAACATTTAAAAATTGAGCTTTTATATAGGGCAATATCCACTAAAAGTGCTCAAAGCGCTTCACAAGGGGCCAACAGCAACACTTAACATTTAAGACGGGACATACAACTGTTAAGCGACATTACATTTTTATTCTCGGACATAGACGGCGCTGTTAACGGCTAGATACTCATTTTACACCTGAGTACGGTGAGAGAAAGTGAGCAAGGAGCCTTTCCACAAGACCACATAGCTGCACCGCTTTGCAACCAATACGATGCATTATACCACTTCCTCATACGTAACCAGATTGCTTTCTGCTGTGTACAAGAAACTCATCTACAAAAAGCAAAAAAGCCAAAAAATCAGAGGAAACATTTTCGAAATGACCGTGGAGGGAGAAAGAAAGGAAGTGTATTAATTCTTGTGAGGAACGAATTGTAGGCAGTTGAAACTGGAAGATTTACCGGTGAAACAGAATTCCTAAAAGGGTTATAGTTGACAAATACATGATGGAGGTAATTAACTATTACTGTCCAGATCACAAGCTGCTCTCGCTCGACCCAATTGTGGTCGCAAATGACACATTCCTTTTCGCTGGAGATGTCAATAGCCGTTCTCAAAGTTGGGGATACAACACAATGAACAAAAGGTGAAAGACCTTGAAGCATGGCAAGATGAATGATCCTACAGACCAACCAACATTTTACTAAAGAGGCTGGCACTCAACATCTACCCCAGACTTGGCCTTCTCTACCGAAGATCTGCATCAAAAAATGTAAAAAGGCAGGAATGCTCGCAGCTTGCAGGAAGTGATCATCGCCCTGTAATTCTTACATTATCCACAAGTCACCTGAAATTCAAACCCCAGCGACCGAGATGGAATTACAAGAGGCCAATGGGGGCCTTTATGCCATGAAAACTAATGAGCTTACAAAAGACCTAGAAATTCAAGACAAAACCCCAAAACTATGTGATCAATAAGTGGACAGAAAACGTTTCGAAGGCTGCAAAGAAAGCTATACTGAGAGGGTTAAGAACACATTACAAACCATATTGGAAGGAAAACCTACAGAGCACATGACAATCTCACCCTTACACGAAGCGGAAAAATGTCCCAGCCAAGAAAAACATATAAGGCTTCCAAAGTATAAAGCTGAATATCAAAAGTGTCCCTTGACAGTAAACAAAAAAGTTGGAAAGAAAGAACAGATTCCCTTAACATGGAAAAGACACAAATTATGAAAACTGGTAAAAGCCATCAATGATGAAGAAGGAGAGTAACCAACCATTTCCATCTCACTTGAAGGAAATATACTTTCTGGTCGAAAGGCTGCTGACACATTTATCAAAGCAAATTCAGAAGTAGCAGACATTCAAATTCCAAGGGAACGAAAAATCAAAGTCAGAGAAGAAGCCAGGCACAATGCTAGACAAAACGCAACACACAATGACATGCCGGGAATAAATGCACAAGTCAATCACATTGAGCGAAATCAAAGTACAAATAAAGAACTGAAAACAAGAAAATCACCTGGACCAGATGGCCTATCTAATGAAATGATTGCACACCTAGGCAACATTACCATTAAGAGACTATTGGGAATTTTCAATCTCTTCTGGAAAAATGGAGACGTACCACAAAAATGGATGCTCTTATGATCCCTCTCCACATCTTGGTGTCATAAATGACAAACGCTTGACATCGAAGAAACAAATAGAGAAAGCAGAGACCAATGCCAGAAAGAAACTGAGCATGGTGGGAAAGCTTGCTGCAACAAAGTGGGGCGCTTCAGAAAGTATACTAAAACATGTTTATTGTAGAACAGGGCGTCCGCATCTGGAATATGGTTCAAATGCATTCCTGATAGCGTCACAAAAAACATCAAAATTCCCTTGAAAAACTCAAAACCAAGCCATACGCATCATTACTGGTGCCATGAGATCGACACCAATCAACAAAATGCAAGATTTCATAGGAATCTCCCTCTTAAATCAAATATGGACGCAGATGCACTAACTCCTTGTCAAAATTAATGCCATGGACCATTATCCCATGCATTAAACAGTCAAACAACTTGAGCCCGGAAGACAAAAAAGATCAAGTTTCTTGGCAGAATCAAAGTGAGTCTCTAGATGTCCACTAAACGCTTGAGAACCTAAAAAGAAAAGAATACAGATCTGTATTACAACATACATAACATGAGCTCCAAAAGTGACACAAAGAGTTCCAAAAACAGCTCGCTATTGAGATGATAGAAGTGAAATACCCAAAGGATGATTGGCTGGATACATATTTATACGGATGGCTCTGCCACAGATGGTATGAAAAGTGGGGAGTAGGAGATAGCATTCAAGACAAAGAATCAACCCAGCTAATATGTTCACATGATTATGTCCAAACAACAGATTCTTCAACGGCGAAGGGGTCGACCGCCTAGTCAAATACTACCGCGTTCGTGTCGCCAGAGTCGTCGGCACGGTCGAACGTCCCAACACATCTTCAGCTGGAAAATGCGATACCAGGGTTAACGACCTGTATAAGGTATAGCCAATTGTTGGTGACAGTTTTTCAAAATAGTTCCGGTAATGTTGTCTGGTCCTGGTGCTTTATGTTCTTTACATCGCCGGAAGAGGGAGCTTACAGTTTCTTCTTCAACATCTGGAGGTGGCTCATTGTTATTAGACCAACCGTTGTGCACAGATGGGAGCCTGTCAAAACGACAGTAATAATCATTTAATTTGTTGACATCAGTTATCGTTTTTCCTTGTGGAATGTTCGTTTCTTTTGGTCTACTCCTCCCATTTGCTTTATCATGCGCAGCCCGATCTCAGTTGTCGCTCCATTTTGTTTTTGTCTTCAACCTTTTCTTCTTTTATTGTATTTCTGATCTCCTTTCCCTTTTCAAATTCTAGTTTAATGTCCCCACTCATATAGGCAATTTTCTTTTCGTTGAGTATATATCTAAGTCGCTTTGTAACCCATGGTTTATTGTTAGGAAATATCCTAATTTCTTTTTTTTTCACGCATAAATCCACACAAAATGCAATATAACATGTCACAGTTTCAGTCCATTCATCAATACTGTCTGTCCCCTTCTACCACCGAGTACAGTCAAAACAGCCGTTTAGTCGTTGGATTGCCTCTTGAGTCCAGATATGGCGATATGCTACAGTTGGTTTCTCACTTTTTAATTTAGAGATATACGTCGGTACTAAGTGAATTGTATTATGATCGGTTGTTTTCGTAGAGCTTTGTATGCGTTCTTTATATTGCTATAACACAGATCAAGCGTGTTGTTTCCTCGTGTTTTGCAGGTGACGAACTGTTCTAGTCTAGCTATGGGCAGCTGACAGTGATTAAAATCACCAACAATAATAAGTGGACTGTCCGGGTTGCGTAGTAGTAATGACGATACATGCTCATTTATTAATTGGTATGCTTTATCTATTTTTGCGCTAAGTGGAATATAAACATTAACAATGGTCACAACCCGAAACTCCCGAGGCAAGTAGTGTGGACGTAGAGACAAAGAAAGTAGTTCAATATCAGGAGTGTCGATTTGATCTTTTATATTTACAATTTTACACCATCTATCATTCACGTATATGCATAGACCTCCCCCTTTGTTTTTCCCTAATGACGTGTCTCTATCCTTTCTGCACGAAGTAAAGTTTGCCAAATCAATACTACTATCGGTGTCCATAGGCGAAAGCCATGTTTCCGTAAGACAAATAATGCATGCATTTTTATAATCATAATCAAACTTGGAGAGAGCTTAAGGGGTGCCAACATTGCTTCACGGCTATTTGTGGAGCCCTTGCTATAAACATACACTCTGAATTTAGTTCACCACGACATCTTAATTATTTAAATTAATACGATATTTTTACTTTTGTTGCAAAACTTTTGTCGCCATTACATTAGACATTTTATAGTACAAGAATTGACACCGCATGAATATACGATGTCACTGGTGTCATTTCAGGTGCACTTCGACGAAACACTTTTTTCACGTTGACCAGAAACCCTATACTTATTGATTTATGTAAAATGACAATCAACTAGTCATGAAGTCTCAAATACCAGTCTTTTTTTTTTTTGCAGTGTCATGTTTGATACGTTTTTTGTCGTTGTCGAAAGTTGAGGTCATTTTCATTGTTCGATGATTCCGGCCAACTTGATTTAAAAAAAGAACGTTTTGTCTGATAGATTTCCCTCATGGAGAGATTTGGCATGGTTATCATTTAAATATATTCTGATTGGATGAACTCACCACAGGGTGTGATAGGATTTGATTTCATCGATCCCCTAATCTTAATTTCTGACACCTGATAACTTGACGTCTATGACAGTCAAGCCATGACGCAAAACAGATTGTCATACAATCGAATTTCCAGGACGGTGATGTCTAAGTTGATACATTTTAATGAATATTTTCTGATAGCTAAAAGATGGGAGAGAAGGAGCGAGGAAGATCTTTCTTTCTTTTTTATTCTCTCTCTTTTTTCTCATTCTGTGTGTGTGTGTGTGTGTTTGTGTGTGTGTGTGTGTGTGTGTTTGTGTGCCTGAGCGCGCGTGTGTGTGTATTCAAAAGAAAATGCAGAAAGTTAAATATAGATAATTGAAATAAGGGAAAGCGCTTTACCTTATTTCTTATAGAGGAGAGCATTCATTCATCCTAATACATAATGAACCCAGGAAAAAGTTTTCCTAAAGTTGGTTAGACGCCATATTTGGATTATATTTATGGAACCAAATGACAGGACGGCCAACGAAGAGGAATTTCCCGTGGTTCGATCAGCTGCTATTACTGTGTCGTCCCGGAAGTGAATAACAATGTGAAATTGAATGTAAGCTTCAATCTAATATGCGAAAACAGATCAAATGGACGTTCTGGGTTTCACATTTATCATCAAAACAGGACGAATGAAACACTACAGACGAATGAGATAATGAGGTAGTGGCGTTGTTAAGATGAATAAACAAAAACATTGATGGGCAGGAAACAGTGTGCTCCTTTGTAAGGAAGCACAAATTGAAATAGAACAATAGATATTTATAAAAGGTGCATAATTAATTAAGTCAAAAAAGGGGAGGCGGGAAGGAGCTGTGTAATACAGTAAAGAAAGTGAAATAAAATAAAGTGTAGACTAGACTATGGTGGATACAATGGAATTGGAAATAAATACAAAAAGGGATGTAGGTATTAATATAATCTTTAGTGGCAGCAGCAGCAGCAGCAGCAGAAGCAACAGTAGTACTTTTAGTAGTATAGTAGTAGTAGTAGTAGTAGTAGTAGTAGTAGTAGTAGTAGTAGTAGTAGTGGTGGTGGTGGTAGTAGTAGTAGTAGTAGTAGTAGTAGTAGTAGTAGTAGTAGCAGTAGTAGTAGTAGTAGTTGTCGTCGTCGACTACTACTACTACTACTACTACTACTACTACTACTACTACTACTACTACTACTACTACTACTACTACTACCACTACTCCTACTACTACCACAGTATCGCATTCATCTGTAGTGTTTCTATCATCCTGTTTTGTTGATAAAGGGGAACCCCGAAACGTCCGTTTTATCTGTTTTCGTATATTAAATTAAATTTCACGTTGTTATTTATTTCTTTGGAGCTTCGAGCAGCACCATTTACATTATATCACCCCGGAAGTGCCTCGTTTGAAGATCGGCGCTCTCAATACACTCTTCTTGTCTGATGATTGGTTAAATGAAGCGCTATCTTTCGCGATTTTCCCTCGCCTCGATTCAATTTTAATCGACTTTTTAAACAAGTATTTCTCAAGGATTATTGACTTAAATCTACAAAGCCATCATGGTTCATACTTATTGTGTTTATAAATGCAATAATCGAGCTACGAATGGTAGTGGCGTAGTTTCCATAGATAAGATCAAAGCGACGGAAATGATAATCAGTATTTCTTGTTAAAATGTCGTTATTGCTGCTTATGTACAAATGGCAACAGCTTCTAATAATAATAATAAATAATAATAATAATAATAATAATAATAATAATAATAATAATAATAATAATAATAATAATAATAATAATAATAAGCATATTTATATAGCGCCTTTCGTCGAAACCTCAAAGCGCTTTAAAAAAAATTCAAATACAATTCAACCAAAGTATCAAAACAATTAAGAGCATAAAAGGGCACCAATACATTATCAATATATATCACATATAATACATTTAGAATTCAATTAAGTAAATATTTCCTGAAAAGATATGTTTTCAGGGCTTTTTTGAAAATGTCTATTGAGATCGAGAATCTCACAGATTGAGGGAGATCATTCCAAATCGTGGGTCCAAATTTCATAAGTGACCTATCACCAAAATACTTAAGTTTAGTTTTATGAGATTTTGAATTGTGGGATCTAAGATTTTTCAGAGGTACGTATGATTGGAGTAAGTGTTGAATATAAAGAGGGACAGAAGACTCAAATACACCAAAGCATATAAGGGATATTTTAAATTCAATTCTAGCCCGGACTGGCAGCCAGTGGAGGATTCGAAGCATGTCCTGTGTATCATCGTAATGAGATTTTCCCAGGACTAACCTAGCCGCTCAGGCTAGTATGTTATGGCGATCGACCCAATCAGCAAATTCTTTTCCGCACTCGTGCACCGTCCAAACCCGCCCGGAAGCTTGGTCACAATACACCGTTCAACTAGATGCTCTGGAAAGTCCCCACTGATGAAGCGATTTTGCCGTTAGGCGAACCGCTCCAGGTGAAGCGGACAATCCTCGGCCACTTCCCGCATAACCAGCACAGACCGGTTCTTGTCACAGCGGGGTGACAATACCAAGGGTGTAGTCTCTCCCACTTTGCAGATGGAACTTCAGGATTGCTAACTGGGAAGAAATCAGTTCCTATATCGAGCAGGTTTGCCCTGCCATCCCTCCCAAGTCCGAGAATAAAACCAGATTTAACAGGCTGCTGGTTAAGAGCGCTCACCGTTCCATTCCACGGGCAAACAGAAATTTTACACCTACGTTCGATGGCTCTTTTTCGTAAATGCTAACCCTTCCTTTGAGCATCGAAGTGTCCTCTCACTGGACCACGGTATAACTTGGGATCTGGAATCGAGAAGATTGCGCGCCTGAATAAAGATGGGTCTCCTGTAATAGGAGGATATCAACGCTATGGACGACCAGAAGCTTTGATAAAAGCTCATATTTCTTTTTGCGATACTCTGGCTCTCGTTATTGAGGGATACAAAACTATTTCAAAGGTCAATCGATGAACAATCAGTGCCAGTACTTTGGAAAACATCGATTGTCGTTCCAGAAAAAAAAGCGTTGCCCAACCGTATTGAACGACTTCCGTCCAGTGGCCCTTACATCGCTTGTAATGAAATGTTTAGAAAAATTATTTAAAATGTGAGCTCCTACAAAAATGTCATGACCTGAAATTGCTAGACCCGTACCAATTTGCATACCAACAACATCTCAGTGTAGAAGACGCACTTTTAACCGCCACAAATTCGATCTCAAAATACCTTGACCAAACGCCCTCGAATTACGCCAGAATCCTGTATGTCGACTTTTCGTCTGCGTTTAATGCCATAAACACAGATATTTTGCTTCAAAAGTTGTGCAACATGGATATTCCAAACTACCTTATTAAGTATAAAGAGTTTCTGACCCATAGACCGCAATGTGTAAAATTGGGTGAAAATATCTACAACAAAAGAAAGTTGTCGAACGGATGTCCTCAAGGCTGCGTGATTTCCCCAATCCTGTACATCTTATACACCAACGACTGCAGACCATCCTTTGAAAATCGTTTTATAGTGAAATATGCAGATGATACTGCTATTCTTGGCTTATTAAAAGAAAACGTTACCGAAAATAATTATTTCAAGCAAATTAATATATTCACCGATTGGTGTGAACAAAATCAGCTTGAATTAAATGTTGAAAAAACGAAAGAACAGGTGTTTGGTGTAAAAAATAAAAACGACTTAAAGTATGTGACGATCGGTAAAGACGATGTTGAGATAGTTGAATATTTTAAATATCTAGGAATAACCATTGATAGTTCCCTCAATTTCTCTCAACATATTAATATACTATCTAAGAAAGTTTCCCAAAGATTATACATCCTAAGAAAATTGAGAACATTTCAAGTAGGGAAGAAAACTATGTTAAGAGTTTATGACTCATTGATTAAAAGTGTAATTGCGTTTGGCTGCACCATGTGGTTTGGCGGATGCCGACTTAAAGATAAATAAAAAATTTCAAAATCAATCAAAGAGGCATCAAAAATAATAAACCATCCTCTTGATGGGGTAGAAAGAATTCATGGAAAAGCGATAGAAAGGAAAGCATTCTCAATTACCAACAATAAAAAACATATTTTATACAATGGATTTAGTCTTTTACAATCTGGGAGACGGTTTTGTCAGATTAAATGTAGAACTAAAAAGGATAAATCAACGTTCGTTCCATCAGCAATAAAAAATGTTGAATATTTCATATGGTACAGCAAAACCAAGGATTGATGCTTTGACTGATTGACTGATTAATTTATTTATTGTTAGATTAATTGACCAATTGATAATGATGATAATATTTGGTATCGAATTGCCACAAATGTAACGAATTGAAAATGAAATGAATATGTGTATGTTGTGTATATCGCACGCGTGAAAGGAAGAGAGGAAGAGATAGATAGAGAGAGAGAGAGAGAGAGAGAGAGAGAGAGAGAGAGAGAGAGAGAGAGGGAGAGAGAGAGAGAGAGAGAGAGAGAGAGAGAGAGAAAATAAGTAGGAGTGAAATATCTATTCAATGTTATAGTTATCATATAACGTTATAACAAGTGTAACTAAATGACAAATTGCCATATTTATGGACAATAAAGATCTATTGATATTATTATTAAGCCATCCCCTAAATCAAAACCTCAAACTCAAAGTAAATTTCGCTTGAATTATCACCCAAAAAAACATCACTGATCTTCTTCTTCTTCTTCTTCTTTCTTCTTCTTCTTCTTCTTCTTCTTCTCTCGTATGCCTTTATATCTGAAGTCCCGTTTCGAAGGTACTCGTCTTTTTGAGTTCTTCTAGCGGGCCGAAAAGTCTTTTATGTAGGAAAGTTACAGAGGCCCATATCTCTTCTCAATGCATTGAATATTTTCTGCATCGCTGTATGCAGTATGTGCTCTGCATCTTCCCCGTCCTCACCGGTGACCATGTCAGTTACATGCGTCTGTGCATATGATTTTAAAGTCTATTGTGGTCTGTCCTGGGGTGGAAGAGGATTACTTGTTCGTGTCTGGCCAGCATATGGAAATCATCTGGACGCATTGGTGTTGTATGAAGGCTCGTAATTAGTATGCGTTTTGTCTCGCTGAAATTATGCGGTATCTTTTGTTGTTCCTTTTTGGTAGCATTTTTTGCGAGTCTTTCAACTTACTCATTTCCTAATTTTCCGCAATGAGCTTGAATCCACAGAAGAACCATTCTGGCGGCGTTTAAACTCTGAGTATTTTTTTTTAATTTGTTTAATTCACAAGTCCCCAACGCTTTCAAAGCTGATCAGTGAAAAATACAGTTTGCTTGTTATTGTTTGTGTCCAGACTCATTAACTTTCCTGCTATGGTGATAGATTCCACGTCTGCTCTATAATTTGTGCATATAGCACCAGTTGCAATTGCAAAAGCAAGGGAGATATCTCATGAGGCAATTCATCAGAAAAATCTCTATGTAGAGTCTTTGACTCTGTCATGAAACGTGATCTTTCTTGTATTCTGGGCTCAAGTTTGACTCTTTCATGCATAGGATGTTGGTCCATGGCATTAAGTAGTGCCTTTGCTTACCAGAGGGGGATTCCTGTGACATCTTGCATTTTGCTGATTGGTGTCGATCTCATGGCGCTAGTAATGATGCGTAGGGCTTTTTTTTTCAAGGTTTTTTTCAAGGGAATTTTAATATATTTGTGGCGCTGTCAGGAATGCATTTGAACCATACTCTAGATGCGTACTATTCCAAAATAAACATGTTTTAGTATACTTTCTGAAGCTCCCCACTTTGTTGCAGCAAGCTTTCCCATCATGCTCATTTTTTTTCTGGCATTGGTCTCTGCTTTCTCTTCTTGTTTCTTCCATGTCAATTGTTTGCATCGCAAAATCTGACGACATGATGCATGTTTTTCAATCATCTGTGTTAAAATTGTGAATGATGCTCAGGATCTGTGGGCTGTTTACTCCGAGTGATAGGCAAGCTCTTAAGATGACTATGGGTCTTCGATTCATGGTCAGCCGTTGATATATAATATAACTTATTTTTAATTTTCGAGTCAAAAATAAATAAAACAACTTAAATGTTTATTCGACTAGTTTTAATTAATTATACGATAACTGACGTAAAGTGTATGTACTGTATGCTGATTGAAGAACTGAAGGTTCATACTATTAGATAATAGTTAAAAAGGCATCCATGTAGCAACAAGAGGTCACAGGGGATCCATCAATTGAGTCGAGCGAGAGATGCTTGCCATTTGGACAGTAATAGTAAAATACCTCCATCATGTTTCTGTCAACTATAACCTTAACTTTAGGTATCCTGCTTCACCAGTAAATCTTCCAGTTTTAACTGCCTACAATTTGTTCATCAAAAGTGTTAACACACCTCCTTTCTTTCTACCTTCACGATCATTTCGAAAATATTGGTATCCTCTGATTTTTAGCTTTTTTTTTTCTTTTTTTTTTTGTTTTTTAAAAATGTGTTTCTTGTATACAGCAGGCATCAATCTGGTGACGTGTGAGGAAGTGGTATAATGCACATGTTTTGGTTGCAATGCCTTCGGCATTCCAATGGATTATTCTTAAATTTTCTCTTCTTTTGTTAATATAGCAAGTAGCTTTCCCTCTTTGTCTCCTGACTCCACAAGACGAAGGAAGGTCTTCCAGTTGTTGAGGCAGAATCCAAAAGTGCTGCCTCTACCTGGCGGATCTCTACAGGGCGAGCTCCAAATCGTTGATTCAATACGCCAGATATCATTATTTGCTTACAGTTACCCCTTACAAGGTATCTCTATCCGCCACCTTGAGACTCGCCGGGTTGGACTGTTTGTCTTCTCCTGGTGTTTGACAATTCCTGCTGGACATTCACTTGACAGCAATATACAGAGAAAAGTATTGGCCATTTGCCTTGAGCATATTCAATCTTATATGGCCGCAAATTCATGTTGGTGACAGACCACAAGCCGCTGATATCTCTTGTTGGACCAGCAAATCAATACCAGCATATCCAGCAAACAAGCAGGCAGGATAGACACTTGTCTTGAGCCTACATGATCGAGTAAAGACGTCGGACCGTGTAAATGCCGATGCCTGACTCATTTGCCATCAGGACCTGATCCAATATTAGACAAGATAGAAACCATAGTTGATTTGTCTACAATTTGTAAATGATATCTCCCTTTCACCCTGATTGACTGGCCAAAGAATATCAGGACGATCCAGTGCTGTCGCTGTTTTGTTATACTTGGAAGAAGGATGGCCGAAGAGAATGGCAATCCAATCAAGAGTCATTGTCAGCTGTGTCATTCAATAGATTAAAAGACTTCATTCCCACATCAAAATGGTTCATATGTGGTTCCGATGAAGCTTCAATATCGTCATTTTGGAGTGCAGAAAATGAAACAGCTCGCCAGGAAAGCCGTATATTGTATTACACACGCATACATACTTGAAGAGGGAGAGATGGATAGATAGATAGACAGACAGACAGACAGACAGAAGATAGATAGATAGATAGATAGATAGATAGAATAGATAGATAGATAGATAGATAGATAGATAGATAGATAGATAGATAGATAGATAGATAGATAGATAGATAGATAGATAATAGATAATTATAACATTTCAAGTATAATTCTGATCAACTTCTACAATATTGTTTCAAGCGTTAGCTCTCATCAGGAAGTGGAAATGAAAGTAGATTGTTGTGTTTTTCGTATTTTTCTAGATTCGTGTTTATAGTTGTTCGTAATTACATAAAAGGTGTTTGTTTCTATGTCTGCACGAGGACGTTAGTTCGTTTCTTCTGTTGTGTTGCGATATTCGGTTTTGTGAAGATGAAGAATTTTTCTTCTAAGCAGAGGTTGCAAATCTTAGAATGTGCTCTGGAGATGATTTTCCATGTGTTGTATGTTTTTTCTTTGAGGTTCCAAATGTGTTCGCTTAGTGTAGTAGAATGTCGTTTGTGTATGTTTCTGAAGGAAGATTGATGCAGGTTGTAGCTATTTTGAATGAACACTCGGTGAAGCCAATGTATTTTTCTTGTTTTGGTGTGTCTGTTCGTGTAACTGTGGCTTGGTAAATAACGTTTTGAGTCAGACAATTGCCATTTAGATAAATAGATAGATAGATAGATAGATAGATAGATAGATAGATAGATAGATAGATAGAATAGAAAGAAAGAGAGAGGAGAGAGAGAGAGAGAGAGAGAGAGAGAGAGAGAGAGAGAGAGAGAGAGAGAGAGAGAGAGATTTAAAACTTACATGTAGAGAAGAAAAACCAAAAGCAAAGACAGGGGTATCCACATGGAAATCTCTCCGACGCCGTACAGCTCCATCTCTAGTCTGTTTTCCTGGGAAAAAAATTAATACTTTATATTTACTAGATTATTTTTTGTTGCAAGCTTGTCAAAGAGGTTGTTGTTTTTTGTTTTTTTTTTTTTGTTTGTTTTTTTTTTGGGGGGGGGTTGTTTTGTTTTGTTTAATATTATACATTATGTTGACAACGCGCTTGAGTTACAGGCGGTTTGGTGAGTTGCTCTGTAATTTTGTGATATGGTAACGCCTTCAGGTCAGCATGTCCCTGGTTCGTGGCCAGCCCTTGGCGACATAAAGTGTATTTCACTGCACTGATGTGTACAATGAGTACCTGACTCAGCACACGGTTGTATCTGTCGAAAAAATTGCAATGGCTTCTTAGAGCGTCTTAGAGTGTCTCATATTTGCTTGGACCCCTTGTAAAGAGCTTTGAGTACATTTAGTGGATATTGCTCTATATAAACGTTGAAGTTTTAAATATGCTTTTTATTGACATTATTATAATGATGACAAAATAAACATAATGATTTATCAAAACGTTATCAAAACATAATTTATCAATAACATAATTATAATATATCAGCACCAGCTGATGTTTCCTCGAGGTCAATAAGTTCCCGATTTAGATCAAAAATCTTAACAAAACAGTAACACCTACTTCTCCTTCTCCTCAAGATAATTTAAGAGTATCAAATGGCAAAATGTCGATTAATATAAATCCATTTCTTTTAAGGGTCGTTTTTTATTTCTCTTTACCAAAAACTTATACAAATAATTGTTTATTCAATACGCATCATATAAATACCCAATGAATGCAACTTCCAATAACTTGAACGATTGGAAATATAATAAACAATAACTTAGATGATTGAAGATAAAATAATCAATAACGGATGATAGGAGATACAATTTTCAACAACTGGATGATTGGAGATACAATTTTCAACAACTGGATGATTGGAGATACAATTTTCAACAACTGGATGATTGGAGATACAATTTTCAACAACTGGATGATTGGAGATACGGCAAACACTCTCTAGGATGATCGGAGAAACAATTTTCTATAACTTGAATGATATGAAAAAGTATTTTCTTCTGTGATGACCCAATTCTTTGTGTGACTCCTGGCATGATAGTGCCCTAAATTACATCATGATACAAGGCGACGATCATCACAATAAAGTGAAAAGTGAGTAGTTGTTAGTGGTGCTCAAAGAAACAAATTATCCTATTAGTCATAGTATTGAATACAAGTCACTATGCACCCTCGTTTGGCGTTTTATTTCATTCATTGTGGATTAAACGTTCTTTGGCTACAACACAAATGTCTCCAGAATTTCTGTCTGTCCTTGATGTGCGTTTAAGTTCATAGCCGGGTGGTGGGAAATCAGCAATGATGGCTTCATCTCCTTTGGGATGCATTTCGTATTCCTTCAGAACCTCGACGACTATGGAGAAGGAGATTTGCCAAGTGTCGTAACGTTAAATGGACAGAAAAAAATGGGCCGTTGTATTTGGATAGACCTGACTCGCAAAGTACTTTCCGCCAAATCTAACAAATCTGGCGATACAATCACCTGCTAAGTAGACTGAGTGATCAGATAAACCTTAAATTCTGGAGCGAACCCGGTCACTTTGTTTGTAAGTCGATTGCTCTACCAAGTGACTTATCGGGACCTCAAGCTTCAAAGTAAATATTGCAAAACTCATTAAGTTCGAGAACATGTCCCAATGTTTTCTTATTACGAACTTTTGCTCATTGAATGTTCATGCTTTATCACTGGTATGATGAGCAATCGAGAATTGTTTATTTTTTGCTACTGCACACGCGATATACTAAAAACTGATGTTTTGGATAGCTCTGTTAGTGTTTAATGGCCCTGTTCAACAACAGAATTTGATGATGTGACCAGTTTCTATCCTAGCCGTTTTCACTTTTGTCAGAATAAATTAGGCCCAGTTATCCGTTTACTGCTCACTCACCAGACATGTTGTAAAAACAACCCAACTCAATTGAGGCTCGAACTCAATTATTTGGGATACAGGTGAAGAAAACCTTGACGGCATTTCACTGACAGTCATGCTACATTTTGCAAAAAACTAAGACGATATTGATTACGGTATCAGGAAATAATCAATCAATAAAGCCAATGGCAAAGACGAGGAGAACAACACATACCATTTCCTTTCATAATTTTTAGTATTTAAAGCTTTGAAATTAAATGTGTGTCGGCGGGGGGGGGGGGGGGTTAATTTATTGCGGCCAATATAATGTTCCGAATCTTTAAAAATGTTTTTCGACGCATCAGCAGCCACGAATGAGAAGATGAGGGTCTATTCGCATTTGACAAATGGCTCGTTCGACAAGAACAGAGATGTTTAGAATATCCACACAACAAGTATAACCATGTAATAATAGTATAGCTGATAATAGACTAAAATCTTCTGGTGTAAAATGTGTGCTTAAAATTTGAAGGAGACTCATATTATATCAAAACTTGGAAGCTGGAATAAGACAAGACAAAACGTCTGTAATGTGCCTTTACAATTTGTTTTGACAGAGACAACACAGCTTCTTGGCAAGTATTAAGTGCCTACTCATTTTACATCTGAGAACGGAGAGTATATTGAGTTTAGAGTCTTTTCCAAGGACTCAACTCTGCTCCGCATAAATCGAGAGGCATGTCAATAAACCCAATGGTATCATTTCCCCATGGATGTGCCATAAATAACTTTTGAATCAGTGGCTTACCTAATTTCAGTAAACAATTTAGCAAGCTGTGAAAGATCAACAAAATTGTTACTTTCTTAAGTTCATTTAGCATAACACCTTGACGATTGGTGTATTTATTTACCTTAGTTTAGCTGTAAACAATCGAGAACAGTTTAATACAAATTTTTACTTTTGATATCCACGTAAATCACATAGCCCTATATGACAATGAAAATGTTATAATATACGAACAAGACGACACCAAAACAAAAAACAAAGCGGTAGTCCATGAATAGGGAAAAGAATCAAAATTCGTGTTTGTACTTTTCTTTTTCCTCTTGCGGTGAACTGTCCGCAAACCAATCAAATGTAGACTTGTTTCTCTCAGACCACTATTGAAGAGAGAGAGAGAGAGAGAGAGAGAGAGAGAGAGAGAGAGAGAGAGAGAGAGAGAGAGAGAGAGAGAGAGAGAGCTAAGGTTTCAGTGCGAGACAATGATGTGTTTGTACACTGGAAATTGTATACTCTCTTCATAATTCAAATTTACGTATATCTTTCTGCATGGACGGCCAATGGAATAGTTAATGACATGAATAGATTTTATCAAAATGAGATGCTCAAAGAAAGGTTTTGAAAGTGCACAATGAATGATAATTTCCTCTATAAGTCAATAATAATTATAATAATACAATACCTGATTGAAACATTATTATATCTATAGACCAGCTGGTGTTTCTCGAGGTTAATAAGTTCCTGATTTCGATCAACTATCTTAACATAACAATAACAACTACTTCTCCTCCTCATGATAATTGAAGAGTGTCAAATGGTAAAATATTATCGTTTAATAATATTTTTTTTTTGTCTTTAACAAAAACAAATCATACACAGACTTGTTTATTCAATACGCATCATGTAAATACCCAATGAATTCAACTTCCAATAACTTGAACGATTGGAAATATAATAACCAATAACTTAGATGATAGGAGATAGAATTTTCAACAACTGGATGATTGGAGATACAATTTTCAACAACTGGATGATTGGAGATACAATTTTCAACAACTGGATGATTGGAGATACAATTTTCAACAACTGGATGATTGGAGATACGGCAAACACTCTCTAGGATGATCGGAGAAACAATTTTCTATAACTTGAATGATATGAAAAAGTATTTTCTTCTGTGATGACCCAATTCTTTGTGTGACTCCTGGCATGATAGTGCCCTAAATTACATCATGATACAAGGCGACGATCATCACAATAAAGTGAAAAGTGAGTAGTTGTTAGTGGTGCTCAAAGAAACAAATTATCCTATTAGTCATAGTATTGAATACAAGTCACTATGCACCCTCGTTTGGCGTTTTATTTCATTCATTGTGGATTTAAACGTTCTTTGGCTACAACACAAATGTCTCCAGAATTTCTGTCTGTCCTTGATGTGCGTTTAAGTTCATAGCCGGGTGGTGGGAAATCAGCAATGATGGCTTCATCTCCTTTGGGATGCATTTCGTATTCCTTCAGAACCTCGACGACTATGGAGAAGGAGATTTGCCAAGTGTCGTAACGTTAAATGGACAGAAAAAAATGGGCCGTTGTATTTGGATAGACCTGACTCGCAAAGTACTTTCCGCCAAATCTAACAAATCTGGCGATACAATCACCTGCTAAGTAGACTGAGTGATCAGATAAACCTTAAATTCTGGAGCGAACCCGGTCACTTTGTTTGTAAGTCGATTGCTCTACCAAGTGACTTATCGGGACCTCAAGCTTCAAAGTAAATATTGCAAAACTCATTAAGTTCGAGAACATGTCCCAATGTTTTCTTATTACGAACTTTTGCTCATTGAATGTTCAAGCTTTGGTGAGCAAGCGACAATTGTGTAATTTTGCTGCTGCACACGTGATATTTGCGTGGTCACTGGGCAACTGGAGTTGTCTTTTTTGACCCCACAATTCTTATAATGTGGAGTAGAATTTGGACTTGTTGACCGTCAGTGTAGTGGTGTCGTGTGACGGAAATGTTTTGGTTTTTTTTCATCCCTGATTGGTGAAGTATTTTCACCGCCGAAAACTCATCCTGCAGCAATTGAGTAGCGATGTGGAAAGGTCACCGTTAACATACAGCACAATTCCCAACCATTTTTTCCAGATAATCAAAGGCATCGTCCTTATTTCATATTATTTACTCTTTCTAATTCTGATTGCGTGACACTGGAAGAATTCCAGCAGTTTAAAAGCATAATAATGTTGCAACTGTGGCACGGTTCTATATTTCCTTGGAATGAGCCTTGGGCATATTTAATGGCTA
>NC_088365.1:40846082-40848582 GCF_034508935.2 Berghia stephanieae | reverse complement strand
TTACAAAACGTTCCAGATTTTTATATTACACAAGAAGACATACTTGCCAAATTGTTGAATTTCGACGTGACTAAAAGCATGGGATCGATTCCCTTCATCCCCGATTACTGAGGGAAGTAGCCTTTGAAATATCATAGCTGCTATCAACAATGTATAATAAGTCTCTTGAATCTGGTACCTTACCCATTGAATGGAATTTATGCCATAGGTAAAGCATTTATATATAAATGAAATAAAAGTATTATTGTTGCAATTATAATTATTATTATGCAGTAATTCAAATAGTCTACAACATGGCATTTGGATTTTAATGTTTCGAAATGTAAAGTATTACATATCACCTGTAAAAGTTGAGTAATGCATGATTTTTTTTATCTAAAACCATGCTGGTTATCGTTTAGCATCGTATGACTTTCAAGAAAGTCCATTATTCGGTCTGTCAAGATAGACTCCATAACCTTACAGAGTATGCATGTTAAGCTGATGGGTCTATAGTTTGCAGCATCCAATTTGCTGCCCTTCTTATGAATGGCATAAATGCAGACGATACAAAGATCTATAGTACAATTGAACATCATAACATTCTACAAAATGATATATTTGCACTTTTCAAATAGTCTACAACATGGCATTTGGATTTTAATGTTTCGAAATGTAAAGTATTACATATAGGAAAAAATAATCCATGTCATAATTATTTTACCGATACTTCTATGTCAAATCTACTTTCCGTTGTGCCTTATGAAAAGGATGTGGGAGTACTTTTGATTCACTTTTGAATTTTGATGTACATATTGATAAGATTTATGCAATACAGTATTTATCTTATAAGGAAAGGTTAGAATTTCTTGACTTACCAAGTTTGAAATATAGAAGAATTCGTGGGGATTTAATTCAGATTGGTCTGGATAGGATAGACTTTCTGATTTTTTTTTCATATTCTAATATTACTTTTACTAGAGGGGACAAGTTTAAGATTTTTTGTCTCTAGATGCAAAACAAACATAATACAAAACTGGTTCGGTATTCGTATTGTCCAGAAATGGAACAATTTGAAATTTGAAACAAAGAACGGAAAATGTATAGATTATTTCAAGGTGTTAGTAGACAGTGAATTATATGATGGGAGATTTATATATGACGAATAATACTTTTTTGCTCTACTGTTGACAGGGCTTTCAGTCTTGTGTGTATATATTATGCATTGTTATATTATTATGGTTATCTTCTATATGCGTGTGTGTGTGTGTGTGTGTGTGTGTGTGTATGTGTGTGTGTGTGTGTGTGCTTTGCATGTCACGGTTAAAGATATATGTTTGTACACCACATTTACATGAGTACATTTAAGTTGAAATACGATCTTTACCAGTGTATCATTATTGCAATCTTTAATCAATAGATTTATGGCATTACTATTAATAATAAGGGCATTCAAGGGATTTTATCCTATTTTTCCCTATACCATATGTTATGTTATGTTAAACAATCATAAGAGGACAAAATATTCTAAACAAAATTTATCAAGAGAAGTAAAAAAAAAAATTTTGAATTGAGCTTTATATAGCGCAAGATCCACTAAATGTACTCAAAGCGCTTTACAAGGTGTCCCTGGCCAACAGCAACATTTAACATGTAGGACGGGACATTTTACACCTGAATACGATGAGAGAATGTGAGTAAAGAGCCTTTTCCAAGGACGCAACTATGCGCCGAGCGCGAGGCTCGAACCCAGGACCTTCCGATCCGAAACCTTGTGTCATATCTCAAGACCATATAGCCGCACACGTAACAAGTAGAAGCCATGGTTCATGGAAAGGAATTAAAAACGAACTACAGGCATTCTTATCATCATTAACACAAAAGAAAGGGGTACGTTGCGATTATTGATAGATAATCAAGATATAATGATAATGAGCTATAGTCTAGAATGATAGTTGTCACCTTGTTTTGTGTGGTTATTTACAGGGAAGTGCCAGGCTATGAGTAAACACAAAAGTTTGTAACACTTCTGACAGGCGAGTATTGTTTTTCTTGGCTCTTACATTTACGTGATTTGAGTGATTTTATGTGACATTACGCCTGGATTTTGATAGTTGTGACATTCTTGTGGTTTTATTGATGTTCAAATCAACGATTTTTAACAGAGGATTTTTCTAAAATTTTCAAATTCAAGTATGGATTTTCCAAAGTCAAACACTTGTTTACAACCATATTGGAAACTTTATTCGCTGTCCTTTACGTTACACATTTAAACAACTATCGTGTTTTTAGATCTATCGATAAATCTAATTTTATGAGCAGACTCAGAGGGGGCAGACGAAAACAACGCCACCGTCATCGTCAACTTCGATCCTCACTTAAACTAATCAACACTCGTCCCTCATCCAATCTAATCACTTCAATTAATACGAGCTTCTCATCGTTCTTTGTCAAGTGTCATCACTGTCTATCACAGACAGTATGAAATGAACGACCACCGTGACAACAAATCGTACAGAAA
>NC_088365.1:40833582-40841082 GCF_034508935.2 Berghia stephanieae | reverse complement strand
GGAGGGCTTGTTTCTCTATTGAAATTAAACTCTACAGAGAAAATGTTTCCTTCTGAACATCATTGAAGTCAATTGATACTTTTTATGATTTTTGATCAGCCCCATATCCAGATTGCATTAATGAATATTAATAATGCCTGTCTCTTAAATATATTAAATAATTTGTAGATGCTCTATATCAAGTGCATGTGGTATGTCAAACTAGGTATATATATTATGGTCTTGAATTGTTTGATTATGTGCTATGTCAAGCAACGTCGCTCTGATCTTGAATATTTTGATTACGTGTTATTATGTCAAACATTGTCTATAATCTTGAATGCTTTGATTATGTGTTATGTCAAACAGTGTCTCTGATCTTGAATGTTTTGATTATGTGCTATGTCAAGTAACATCTTTGATTTTAAATGTTTTGATTACGTGATATGTCAAGCTTTATTTCCTGTACTTATCAATCAAAGTAATGACACTGATATCAATACATGGTGCGCATTGCCACTAATAGTAGGGGGAATTAGGCAAAACCGTGCAAATTCGGGTTGAAAGCATGAAAATTTGCATAAGGTTGCTAAGACTCATAGAAAAAACATCTGATATAGAACCACTATGGCCTTAGATTTTACGTATTACAGCTATATTAAACAAGGAAAATAACTGCGTAAAAATAATTTTTCTTCATATTCGTTGTATTAGGGAAAACTAGGCTAAAACCGTGCACATAGGGGTTGAAATCCTGAAAATTGGCATATAGCTAGCCAGGACCCGTATAACTAACACCTGCTACAGAACCACTCTGGCAATTTATCATAACAGTGCGTTTTTAGCACTTTTATTTTTTCATATATAGCATTACTTATCCGAGGAAATAACCACGATAATACAATGTGCGTTCTAAAACTTGTAATACACTGGTAACCATTTACGGTAGCTAACTGATGGTTATTTCGTGTTGTAACTAGTAGATAAAAGAGGGAGAGGATGGAGAGGGAGTAAGTGGGAGAGACGGAGAGAGAGAGAGAGAGAGAGAGAGAGAGAGAGAGAGAGAGAGAAGGAGAGAGAGAATTTTACTCATAACTGTAGACCTTAAACAGTTGCATCGGGTGCCGATACATTCTCTCTTACATGAACACTTGATGAGTTTTTGGGACACTTTTGACAATTCTGGAAATAAGCTCCACATTGGTTCATGTCGATCGTCACATTTGTTGCAGGCAGGGTTCTCTTCTATAAAAGATATAATGCTAGCAAAAGCTCGAATTCTTTCAAGAACTGTCACATCATCATTATCATCAGCAGTGACATCTTTTAAAGCTTTTTTTAAGTATCGTGTGTGACAAATTGTATGATAGTGTGCCTCCTGGGCGACTAAATCTCCTCCGGCAATAAATGACAACAAATCAGAATCTTTGATAGATAACGCTATTTCACGAATATTTTCTTCCATGTCTGTTGTCATTACAGAATGGAGTGCTCCCGATTCCATGTTTTTACCCAAAAAAGCACGTTTGTTTATTACAGCCAATCTCTAATGTTGAACGTTGTCTCGTGGGTGGCGAAATAAATTCCATCTCACACGGTGACTTCTCCAAGTCAAATGACGAAGTTTGGAATTCTTGTAGGGCATTTCTTTTAGATTTCTTTAATTCTATTCGCCTAATTTTGTTGACTTGACACATGACAATACTTATGCCACTTAGCATCATTTTGTTTTAAGCTTTCAATAATCTCATTTCTTTCTGATGAATTTGAAAAAATAGATACTTCCAACTTGTTTTCTTCGCAAACATAAGAATCGAATTGTGTTAAATCTTTAAAAAGAGTGTCATAACCTTGCCCTTTGTCATACCTCCTCGACTTAGAGGGACATTCTAAACGGTCTGTGTTATCTTGTTGGCATATCAAACACTTGTCCCAGTCTCTGGGAGCAGTTCTTTTGCCATTGTATGTGTATCTGAAATCACGCAAACGCACTCCTTTATTAGGCATATGCAATATTCTTTCCTCTCTCTCTCTCTCTCTCTCTCTCTCTCTCTCTCTCTCTCTCTCTCTCTCTCTCTCTCTCTCTCTTTCTTTCGTTCTTTCTGTTAAAGACCCTTCATCGGCAGGCAGTGCCTTACATAAGGACACAACAGTACAAATAGAACATTCTCCCATTGTCCCCATGCGTAAATACCGTAAAGTAAATAACTTGCCACCATACAGCATCATAGAGGTTGATGATGATGATGATGATGATTATTATTATAATTATAGTGTTCTTTTTTAATTTAAATGGTATCCCGACTCTTTATTGTCATCAAGTTTGACAGAAATAGGTTTTAACTCACGTTAAATGATTATAGACTAGCAGTATTTTTGGAAAGAAAATGAAACATTTGTCATCACCCATTATCGACATTTATTGAGCTGTGTTTTGCTAGTCTGTTTTGTCTACTCATCTGCTCGTCTGTCCGTCTGCCCGTCCGATTTAGAGCAAGTGATTATACATACTAAATCAGATGCAGAAAAATCGCATATTATAGAATATTGCTCGCTAGAAGTCCTTCAAAACAAGTGAAATTGAATAATATTTACGATTAAATAATTTGTATGGTTCGTGAATCGAAAGTAAAGGGAAAGGAAAACATCCGCTTCGACGCTAAAAATAGTCATCAATGGGAATACAAAGGATGACATAAATCAATCTTGGGTCGGCTTGCCTCGAATAATAAAAATGAAAGAAATTTTTGTCGTCCATTTCAAAATTTACTAATCTTAAAAACCTTGTATCTCAAAAAATACTGATCTCTCAGAGTGGTTCTATATCATAAATTATAGGATTTGTCATATTCTACAACAATATGTAATTTTCATGCTTTCAACCCTGGTTTGCACAATTCAAGGGTTTTTTGGACCAAATCCCCCCTACTATAACGAGCTCATTGTGTTTCAAACAACATTGTAAAAATATAGCATTATCGACAACAATACATTAGTGATACATTAGTGATAAAACATTTCTACTACATATTGTAACATCTCTCTCTCTCTCTCTCTCTCTCTCTATCTCTCTCTCTATATATATATATATATATATATATATATATATATATATATATATATATATGTTGTTATGTTGTTAAGGCCTTTCGCTTCCTAATCATAGGCTCGGGACGCCTCGGCTGCCTCTCTAATCATCTGTGTCATTTCCTTCCACAGTTCACGGTCTTTTGCTGTGGATGCTAAGTTCATAAGGTCTTCCTTTGGTTTTAATTATTTGTTATATTGAAGGCGTTTTAGGTCTCGATTGAGGACAGTATAAATTGATGTGGGTGGTCTACCTTGATAATTCTTGTGTCCAGATGGGGTGAAAAACGTATTCATGGCTTTATTAGCTGGTATAAATTCATCTCTTCTGAGTATATGCCCAAGAAGCCGCCATCTTGCCTCCAGGATTTGAATGGATAAGGGTCTTTCATTACATTTTTCATACAGTATTTTATTACTTATTTTTGTGGGGACTCTCAGGACTCTTCTCAGTTGTTTTCTATGGAGTCTGTCTAATCTTTGCTCTTCGGCTCCAGTCAGTGCCCATGTTCCGCAGTTGTATATAAGCACGTATTTTACAAGGGTTGTGTATATAATTTGATTTTAGTATTTAATTTTATTTTATCTTTTCTAATCCATATATGTAGTAATTTATTCAATGCAGCCGTGGATAAACCTTCCTTCTCTCTACATCTTCCTTATCTCCTATTAATGATCCTACTTTTTTCCTGGCTTTCCATCCATCTTTCTTCCTTGACAATAATGTTACATCTGTTTTGTCACTATTTACGTACAGTTGGTGATTTTGTAAGGCTCCTTGGATGTCATTTACATTGACTTGTTTCAGACCAATAAAGCCGATGTCGTCTGCATTTGCAATTTCCATGGGGAGTTCGTTTTCAAAACGTGATTGGGCCGAAGGTACAGATGTACGCACATCTTTTAAAGCATTTTCTAGGTAAATGATAAATAAAACAGGGCTTAGGCTGTCTCCTTGTGGTGTACCGATGTTGCCAAGGAATGATTTATTATCTGAGGCACCAATTATTTTGGTGGTTATCCAGGTTTCACTTATAAGGAATCTGATTAATCTAACTTCATCTTCCATAACTATTCATTTCAAAATATTTAACAAGGATTGGCGATTGACAGTATCGAAGACGGCAGACATATCTATTCCAGTTATAACTATTTCTACTTTTTCTGACAGGGTTTTGGCAGCAAGCCATTTGTGGGTCCAAACTACATTTGCAGTACTTCTCTCCGTCCTGAATCCGTTTTGACTATGTGAACATAATTTTCAACAATCGATCTAATTCTATTCAGTGTGATCAGGGAGAGCGATTTTCTAATTGTATTAAGAAGAGTAATTGGTCTCAAATTCTTTGGAGGGCCTTTTGGTTTTCCTGACTTTTGAATTGATATCAGCTCCCCTTTATTAATATACAGGTTCTGGTAATGTTCAAACGCCTGATTGAAAATGTCCGCTAGTGTTCATCTAATAAGGGTGGTCCATATTTTAGAAGTTCAGCGCATACTCCATCTTCTCCCGGTGCTCTGTTGTTATTTAGACTTTTAAAAGCATTTCTCACTTCTCTTGGTGTAATAGGTTTAAATAGTGGTCGGGGATCTCCCTCAAATGAGCTGACGTGTGGCGTTTTATTGTCTTGAAATTTTGTTTTATAGTATTCAAAAAGAACATTTGAAATGTCATTGGGGTTAATAATTAATTTTCCCGATTGTCCTCTATCTTTGGGTTTTCAAATGGTCTTTGGATTATTAGTCTCACAGCTTTATTCATTGCTTGATCGTTGTTGCATTTAGTAATAGTATCAACTTTTTTGTCCAACTCTTCATTTCTTAGATCTATATCTTATGCGGTGTAATATTTTGTTTCGTTCATATTTGAGTTTCTGCCTTTCTCCTTCCTTTTTTGAGTTTTGTATACTTATTCGCAAATCTTTTTGTTGGTTAGATAATTGAGCTATGATGGTGCCATACGTACGGCCTTGTAGTTTGGTTGTAGTTGTCCAGGGGCTTTGAATTGCAGTATTATCATGGAAACTGTAAGTTTTAAAAGATTTTTACACAGTCACTTAATGGCCGCCGCACTCTTACGAACATTGTTCACATTATTTTTAGCCATGATTTACCACCATCATTCTTTTTATAATTGTGAACACTTTTATTCAACATCTGATTTTTACAACACGCCTCGAGGCGGTAAACGTAAACAACGTCACATTCCAGCTGTGATTTTTAACTCAAATGATCCGATTTTTTACAATAATATTAATAAGAACAGGCCTCGGGGAGGCAAACGGAAACAACATAACATCTCAATGGTAACAACTCGTCGTCCACCCCGCCCCCACACAAACCCCCGTCCACCACCAACACTTGTAACTGTACCGACCACAAACAGTTTCACAAACGATAACAATAACATTGTTATTGGTCTTCTGAATGCACAGTCCTGCCGTAACAAAACCGAAGAATTAAACGATTTATTAACGGAGAAGAACTTCGACATACTATTTATAGTAGAGACATGGCTCTCACAGTCTGGAGACGACCCAGTTGAAAAAGCTATGACACCCCCTGGGTACCAATTTAGATCGTATCCAAGGAAAGATCAGCGAGGGGGTGGCATTGGCGTATTTTATAAAACAAAAGTATCTAAACATGTGGAAATCCTCGAAATGTGCTGCAAAACAATGGAGGCCATTGATCTTAGATTATCCCTCCAGAATATAAGATACAACTTCAACTGCATTTACCGACCGCCAGCAAACAAGAAAAACAAAATAAAATTACCTGATGTTAGGAAGGAAATCAACGAGATGCTAACTTTGCAACACACGCGTCCTGGCCATTCAATTATACTCGGCGACTTTAATTTTCACTTCGACAACGTCACAGACACCGCTAAATTGCACGAGTCATTATCGGAGAACAACATGTGCCAGATTGTAACAACGCCAACCCACTCTGCTTGTCATATTTTAGATTGGGTAATTGTAGAAAATTCAGAGTTCCAAAAAACCAACGCCACCGTCGATTATCTCCCCTTTTCGGACCACTCCCTCATTTCTTTCAATCTTGACGTTTCAAAACCATGCCAAGAAACCACCACCACATCAACCAGAAACATTAAAGGCATTAATTTGGACAATTTCAGAGGCGATTTAGAAACAAAACTTACTAAAAATTCAATGATTTCTCCAGACCAGTGGAATAGTTGTCTCATCGAAACGCTTGACAAGGACCGTCACCAACCGCAAGTATGCTCCGTGGTATACGTCGGACGTTAAAGAAGCTAAAACGAAGTGTCGGAGAGCAGAAAGACTGCTGAAAACATCAGGCCTTACGATTCATCGTGAAATATTCAAGAACGCATTTCGTGCCTGGAAGACAACAATAAAAATGGCAAAGACCACGTATTTTCTTTCAAAATTCGAAACTTCTAAATCTTGTAAACAATTATTTAACATCTGCAATGATCTACTTGGACGTGAAAGATGCACTTCATTACCATCTACAACCAATCAAAGAGACTTGCCAAACACATTTGTCAACTTTTTTAAAGACAAAATTCATAACATTCGTTCAGAACTAGATCGGCATGAACCATTTATAGATACAAATACATTCTGTGGTACCCCTTTAGACAATTTCCAACCAGTTTCACCTAGTTTCATAAACGAGTTGATAAAAAAAGCCCCCATTAAATCCTGCGACCTTGATCCCCTACCAGCACAGCTTTTGGCCAACTCCATCGATACATTATTACCATCCATTACATCAATCATAAATACATCCATACTGACTGGCGAAGTTCCATCGTGCTTTAAAAGTGCCCTCGTCAAACCACTTCTGAAGAAACCATCACTGGACCACAATATATTGAACAATTATCGTCCTGTATCAAATTTACCTTTTTTGTCAAAACTTTTGGAGAAGGTAGTTCTTACACAATTAACATCTCATCTTAAGAACAACAGTTTGGAACAACCATTTCAGTCAGCCTACAAACATCAACACAGTACTAAAACGGCGCTTCTTAAAATCTTTAATGACTTGTTATGTAATGCTGATGCTAACAATATCAATGTATTTTGCCTTTTAGATCTTTCAGCTGCCTTTGACACCATTGACCATGACATTTTGTTAAGAAGACTAGAAAATACGTTCGGCATAAAAGGAATTGCCCTTAAATGGTTTACATCATATTTACAGGATCGATGGCATACTGTCGTGGTGAATGGTGTTCAGTCAGAACAAGTTTTACTAAATTTTGGAGTGCCACAAGGCTCTGTTCTTGGCCCTGTCCTTTTTACTGTATATATGCCCCTTTCTAGTGTGATATCCAGATTCAATCTGAGTTATCATTTTTATGCAGATGATACGCAAATATATGATTCAGCACCCCTTAGTAATTTACAGTTCTTAATACAACGAATTACGAGCTGT
>NC_088365.1:40798582-40828582 GCF_034508935.2 Berghia stephanieae | reverse complement strand
GGTTGTTCAAAAATTGACTAGTCTGAATTTAAACAAGTATATAATTGCTTGGGTGCTCGAATTTCTTACGCAGAGAGCACAATATGTTCAATTAGGACAAAACAAATCTTCCTGTATAACTACAAATACTGGTGCTCCTCAGGGTTGTGTATTGTCCCCTGTATTATTCACAATATACACGAATGACTGTAGAAGTCAAAACCTGAGTGTACCTTTAATAAAGTTTGCAGATGACACCGCTCTTCAAGGCCTCATAACAAATGGCAACGAAGTGGCTTATAGGCAAGAAATTGATAGATTTGTGTCTTGGTGTGATGCCCACCACCTAGAGCTTAACATAAGCAAGACAAAGGAGCTAGTGATTGACTTTAGGAGAGTGAAGGAACCGATAGAACCGTTAAAATTAAAGGACCAATTCGTCCAGCGAGTTCCTCACTACAAATACCTTGGTGTAACGATTGATGACAGGCTCAAGTGGGATGAACACTTGAAAATAATTAGGCATAAGATGTGCAGACGTACATATTTTTTATCAAAACTCTCTCAATTTAGAATAGATAAAACCCTCTGCACATTATTTTACAGAGCAGTAATCGAAAGTGTTTTGTCATTTTGTATAACAGCTTGGGGAGGCAATTGCTTAGCAGTGGAAAGGAACAAAATAAATTCAAATATTAAAAAATCCATTAAACGCTATATAAATGATGTTGACGATGTAGATCTTTTATACGAGAAATTTTGTATAAATAAAATAACTAAAATATTAAATGACCAGTATCATCCACTAAGACCATCAATTATTATGTCAGAAAGAAGTGGTCGCCCTTTCTCTATTTCAACGAAAACAGAGAGACACCGAAAATCTTTTCTGCCGTCCAGTATTAGGCTTTATAACAACAAGCAATAATCACTTTATATAATTATTTCTCATTTTTACTTTTTAAAAATATAAATATTAATTTATTAATTTATTTGTTTTGCAATCTTTTCAATTTTCAATTTATAGTGACAGTTTTAACTATTTTACAGTGTTGAAATTATTCATATTATAAAGCGCAGCTCTGGTTATAGAGCTGCTCCTTTTTTATATATATACATCCTATTTCCATTGTATTTTTATCTTATGTGTAAATTATAACACGTCTGTACAAAAAATTTCCTTTTTGGGATGCAATAAAGTATTATTATTATTATTATTATTATTATTATTATTATTATTATTATTATTATTATTATTATTATTATTATTATTATTATTATTATTATTACTATTATTATTATTATTATTATTATTATTATTATTATTATTATTATTATTATTATTATAATTATTATTATTATTATTATGTTACAAACGTTTTGAAATACAAGCTTTTATAAAGATATTATCTATCATATATATATATATATATATATATATATATATATATATATATATATATATATATATTATCTATAATATATAATCTATCTTGGCTCGAAGAAAGTACGATCATTAATAGGAGATAAGGAAGATGTAGAGAGAAGAAAAAGTTTATCGACGGCTGCATTGATAAATTACTACATATATGAATTAGAAAAAAAATTAAATTAAATTAAATACTAAAATCAAATTATACACAACCCGTGTAAAATCCGTGCTTATATACAACTGCGGAACATGGGCACGGACTGGAGCCAAAGAGCAAAGATTAGACAGACTCCATAGAAAACAACTGAGAAGAGTCCTGAGAGTCCCCACAAAAATAAGCAATAAAATACTGTATGAAAAATGTAATGAAAGACCCTTACCCATTCAAATCCTGGAGGCAAGATGGCGGCTTCTTGGGCTTATACTCAGAAGAGATGAAAATATACCAGCTAATAAAGACATGAATACGTTTTTCACCCCATCTGGACACAAGAAATATCAAGGTGGACCACCCACGTCAATTTATACTGTCCTCAATCGAGACCTAAAACGCCTTCAAAATAACAAAGAATTAAAATCAAAGGAAGACCTTATGAACTTAGCATCCACAGCAAAAGACCCTGAACTGTGGTAGGAAATGACACAGATGATTAGAGAGGCAGCCGATGTGTCCCGAGCGGATGATTAGGAAGCGAAAGGCCTTGAGTCAGTAAGTCAGTCATATTATATATCATCATCATTATAATTCGAAGGTCGGTTACAAGTCAACTTGGATTATTACTATGACCAATAAACACTTTCCTCTTGCCAAATGTGCCCAATTTCATCCCAAATATCTTTTTAAAAGGCTTGTATTTCAAAACGTTTGTCATACAGAAAATCAACTTTTCAAAAGTGTTATTATAAAGGATTTTAATTGGGCTCAGGTACCGAGTCACTGACTAGAAGATGAGAAAAAATTCGATCTCTCGAGTAAAGAGCGACATTCATTGGCGTGAGTCAGCGGCTACCGACTGAGCGAGTTGGTCCCAAGAGCTGTAGACAACACGAAATATAACATTGACTGGTAGAATTAAGATATGGAAATTCCAGGTCTTAGAATTCCAACTCACGCAATTGGACAGAATGCTTATGGGATGGAATGTAAAGTTTTCGTCTCAATATACTCAAGTATTAATGAGTAAAGTCAGCGAAGCGTGAGAATCCCACAGACAGTCATTTTGGATATATGCGAGAGAGTGGAGAGTTTTTAAAACTTGATTGAGGATTCAGAGCAAAAGAATTAAGTTGACACTTGATGTCAATGATGTTGATGATAAAACAAATAAACCCCGTGAACTTTTATATAATGCAATAACATCTCAAAGCGTTTTACTGGGGGTCCAAAGCCAATACTGAATATATAGAACTAGGCATGACGCCTTTTAGACGTTCTTACAGTAATGTTGGGTTTTATTTTTACAAAGACAACGCTGTTACCGGCCAGATGGTAATTTTCTACCTGACTAAGGTACTACTACTACTACTACTACTACTACTACTACTACTACTACTACTACTACTACTACTAAGTGTTTTTAAAGCGAAATTTAAGTCAAAATCTTAACAAAAGCAAGATAACTTTAAAAGATAGAATGGCACTACAACATTTGCAAAATCGCGTCAAAACAAATTGATTAAATGCTCTTACTTTCTCACTCAACTTTTGCGTTTTTATTTGATCATAAAGTTAGTGAGACTTGCCAAAACGAATTGTTTACAAAGGAAAATTATAATTCAATTTGTCAAATGATATTCCTTTTTATGATAATTTAGTTTTATTATGTAAGATTAATATCTTCTCTCTTAAAAGACAATAGGTATAAATAAAACATCTGTGTTTTTAAGAGAAGTTTATAACATGTGATACTTTAAAGTCATCATTAAACGGTAAGCAGAATATGTTTATTGTTGACGGTTTAATTGATTTAGTTCTTGTTTCATTGTTTTGTGGAATTCTTATTTGTTTTTTTGTTTTTTTGTTATGGATTCTGTTCATTTATATTGTTTTTGTGTGTGGATATTTTGACATTCCACTTTTTGAAAAAAAAAGAAAATAAATATATCTTGCAGGAATAAACCTTCAATCTTAGTGGAATACATTATGGTTCTAGCCAAGCACATTTCATCACAACATGAATATTTGAAAGAATCAAGAAAGTCGTAAAAATAGAAGTGGTACTAGTAGTAGGAATAGTAGTAGTAATAGCAATAGTAGTAGTAGTAGTAGTAGTAGTAGTAGTAGTAGTAGTAGTAGTAGTAGTAGTAGTAGTAGTAGTAGTAGTATAGTAGTAGTTAGTAGTAGTAGTAGTAGTAGTAGTAATAGTAGTAGTAGTAGTAGTTGTAGTAGTAGTAGTAGTAGTAGTAGTAGTAGTAGTAGTAGTAGTGTAGTAGTAGTAGTTGTACTAGTAGTAGTAGTAGTAGTAGTAGTAGTAGTAGTAGTAGTAGTAGTAGTGTGGTGGTGGTGGTGGTGTAGTAGTAGTAGTAGTAGTAGTAGTTAGTAGTAGTAGTAGTAGTAGTAGTAGTAGTATAGTAGTAGTAGTAGTAGTAGTAGTAGTAGTAGTAGTTAGTAGTCAGTAGTAGTAGTAGTAGTAGTAGTAGTAGCAGAGTAGCAGTAGTAGTAGTAGTGTAGTAGTAGTAGTAGTAGTGTAGTAGTAGTAGAAAATGAAGAGATAGTAGAAAAATAGTGTAGTAGTAGTAGTAGAATCACTAAAATCAGTAGTAGTAGTAGTAGTAGTAGTAGTAGTAGTAGTAGTAGTAGTGTGTAGTAGTAGTAGTAGTGTAGTAGTAGTAGTAGTAGTAGTAGTAGTAGTGTGGTAGTAGTAGTAGTAGTAGTAGTAGTAGTAGTAGTAGTAGTAGTAGTAGTAGTAGTAGTAGTAGTAGTAGTAGTAGTAGTAGTAGTAGAAAGATGAAGAATAAGAAAAAATAGTCGTAGTAGTAGTAGTAGAATCACTAGAAGCAGTAGTAGTAGTAGTAGTAGTAGTAGTAGTAGTAGTAGTAGTAGTAGTAGTAGTAGTAGTGTGGTAGTAGTAGTAGTAGTAGTAGTAGTAGTAGTAGTAGTAGTAGTAGTAGTGTGTGTAGTAGTAGTAGTAGTAGTAGTAGTAGTAGTAGTGTGGTAGTAGTAGTAGTAGTAGTAGTAGTAGTAGTAGTAGTAGTAGTAGTAGTAGTAGTAGTAGTAGTAGTAGTAGTAGTAGTAGTAGTAGTAGTAGTAGAGTAGAAGAAGAAGAAGAAGAAGAAGAAGAAGAAGAAGAAGAAGAAGAAGAAGAGAAGAAGAAGAGAAGAAGAAGAAGAAAGAAGAAGAAGAAGAAGAAGAAGAAGAAGAAAAAAGAAGAAGAAGGAGAAGGAGGAGAAGAAGAAGAAGAAGAAGAAGAAGAAGAAGAAGAAGAAGAAGAAGAAGAAGAAGAAGAAGAAGAAGAAGAAGAAGAAGAAGAAGAAGATAAAAAAGAAAACCATGTGTACAATAAATCAAAAGTAAAATACAAACTGTCAGCCAAATCGTATAAATTTGAAAACAACGTTTTTCCATAATATACATTGACCGTCAATTTAAACTGGCCAATGATTAATAGCCCCTAACTTATTACTGTTAGTCTCATTGATGTAAATCGTACATCATGAAAAGTTAAGAGACTTCCAGGTATAATACACGAAGTTGAGTAAGATACACACATTTTTACGCAAAATGGGATCTGGTTGAAAAACATAAAAAGTTTCACAGAGTACAAAAGAAAGCGTAAGAGTTGAAGAACGCAAAACTCTTCTATTTGTCCTTGTGTTTGTTTTCCCCCTGTATTTATTTTATCTTGGGTCAATTTCAATTCATTTGAAATGGACAAAATTATATGCTGTAACACTGGCTACATTAATACAGTAAGAAATATTTTTTTCATTGGTAAAACAATGTGACATTAAAAATACCAATTAATATTGTAAAGTGTCTTTCAATAATGGGTTGCTCTCTGCTGCCTCTCTTCATTCACACTTGAGAACGCATTGAATGTGTCAGTACTTGAATTCTGTTTTGGGGATAGCCAAGCATTCTTCTTTAAAAACCGCTTGAAGCTCCAAAACCGTTTAAAGGTCATTCCGTTTGCTGTCTCGCTGGCCTAACTCATCCCTTTTGTGTTTGATGGCTGACATGTCCAAAGGTCCAACAGGCAAAGCATTGTCTTGCCAGACAATCTGAATTCACTCTTGCCACATGAGGTCGTGCATTATCCTGCAAGAAGAATTGAAGTTCCTCATGTTTCCCGAAGTTGGCACACATGTTGTGCCAAGTTTTTGTCATTGTACATCTGCACTGTCATGGAGCCCTAATTGTACGATGGTTAGTTTATACCTGCCCACATCACAACGGACCAACGACCACAGCTATATATATATATATATATATATATATATATATATATATATATATATATATATATCACCCATTTATCAGTGTAAAGATAACCTACCCGGCGCCATATTCTTTGCAGTCTATCAGCAAAGCAAAGAAAGTTCAAACTTGCTTTCGTTAGAAAAAAAACGGAACAAACGTTCTTGAGCAATAACCCATTAAAGCATTACAATCATATCGTCTTCTTTTATAGAATATATTTTTTCAGATTGTTATGTGTATTGTGGTTATGTTTTCCCAATTACGTTATGCTTCTTCCAAATGGGGATGTTCAGTGAAAAATTGGAATGCACGTAACCACCAACGCCTTTACGAATTAAACAATGTTAATTCTTCGCTTATTTTGAGCTGTCGATTTTTTGCTCTCTTTTGTTGCTTTGATAGAGGTATGAAAATGTTTGTTAATATTGCTGATTTTCCAAGATTTTGTGTAAAATTTTATTGGTTTTCACACTATAGTCAGCATTTTTATGTGTAATACGTTGTTATGATGTTAAAAGGCCAGTTTATATTGACGCTCAGTATAGTGTATCATTTCCAATCATTTTTCGTTAAGATAAATTCCTAATTAATCCAAATATATCATTTAGATTCTTGCCCATTTTTGGGGGGAATTTCTCAAATATATTAACGGATTTTCCATAGATGCCAGAAGCTGAATGAATATCAGACTATTTGACATGCCGCTTTGAAATCAGTAGGACAACGGGTGAGTCTACCAAATTGAAAACAGAGCAACAAAAAGTAATAAACAATTGGCCCAAACGTCTGAAGGAACATCTACAAAAGACTGGGTTCAAAGACTATTGGAATCTCTTAAGGCACATATATTAAACACCAAGGACAGAGTCATTCATCTACAGGGCTTTAAAAAATTGGTAATGTAGGAGAAGACCTTCAAATTTGTTTTACTACACATGTGCTTAAATTCCTATTCCTTGTAAACAGATGCCAGATGAGAATTGACACGATATCTGTACACAGCAAAGGCAATTGTTCTTATTTCTGTCAATTCTTTGACTTTCTTTCTAGAATGACAAAGCAATGGATTTAAATGTAGGACTTATTTTCAAAACTATAGAAGTTCATTTACAAGTCTCATTATATTCTTAACTGATTGAGTCTTAATTCCAACGGGATTTTAAAAAGAGCTTCTAAAACGAACATTTTGGAATACAGGTATTTAAGTTCTAAAAGTGTCTTAACGCTCAGTTTTCCCTACTATTTATATACAAGAGCACAAGTCCTTTATACTACATACATACAAACACACCCATTCTCACCCACTTATATATAACATATATATACATATATATATAAATATATATATATATATATTTATATATATATATATATATATATATATATATATATATATATATATATATATATATATATATATAAGCGTAGGCTGAACCTCGGTATTGACCCTCCTTGATCTCGAGTTTCGTGACTGAGAAAAATTAAATGCTACAAGTTCGAAGAGATTAATTCCACCACATCCTTAGACGATCAAATTAATCAATATTCAAAACGTATTTCCAATATTATAATTTGACTTAAGATACGCCAAAGTGGCAAACGAATTCTCAATTAGATTATGAACCATCTTATAATAATATTATGGTACCTATCTATGCACACATATAAAGATCTGAACAAGGGTGTATGAATGGTACCAGATAAAGCAAGAAAATAAATACAAGAAAAAAAATCACATCTGCACACAATACAAATGCTCTCAATCAATTCTTAGGCTTTTACATCAATGAGACTAACGATAATAAAGTTAGGGGCTATTAATCATTGGCCAGATTAAATTGACGCTTAGTATATATCATGGAAAAAAACGTTATTTTCCATTTGATACGATTTGAAGTTTATAGGGGTTTTTTGTTTTGTTTGTTTATTTATTATATATATATATATATATATTATATATATATATATATATATATATATATATATATATATATATATATATTTGTTGTTTTTTTTTTTATTTCTTTTTTTAAATGAATAAATGTTGTAATTTTAATTAAGCCATCCAATTCTAATTTGCATTTTTAAAACAAATTTCCACATTAATATAATGAACATCATAAACGCCGAGAAAACTGACGGTTTTTGGGGGGGTTTTTTCATACCTCATAGCAACCCGGATTTTGAATATATTTACAAAGCAGAGGCTATAACTTTATGCCATCAAAGGTATCATTTGTGCGTGAATATTTCTTTGATTCTAAATGAAAATTCTAATTCTTTAAATTTGAACCTGCTGCTTGTGTTGTTAATAAATGCATTTGTTTCCCTTACAATTACAAAATGAGTGATTAAAATAGTTTTTAATAAGTGTGACGCAAGTAAAAACAAATGTGTTTTAAATGATAGTCCCTTACAGCACCCGGAACAATGTTTTGTTTATTTTTAAGGGTTTTAACGGCCATTGCGACCCATTTAGATCACTTCAGAGCCAAGAGCCAGTAGTAAAAAGGAAGAAAATCAAAGATAGAAACTAAGTTGGAAAACAGATACGGGGGGATAGAAGACAACAACAGTGACCTCCCTGCCCATCATAGGAGGTGAAATGACACCCATCCGGAATAACAAAATCCATATTTGACCAAACTGGCTAATTTTTATAATAGTATTCTATATTTATTCTGACAAGAACTGAATCAAAAAATAAATTAATGAAAATAATAAAAATAATAACAACTAAAATAGTAGTTGTAACAATAGTAGTAGTAGTAAAAATAATAATAATAATAATAATAATAATAATAATAATAATAATAATAATAATAATAATAATAATAATAATAATAATAATAATAATAATAATAATAATATTAACAACAATAATGCCAATAGAACATAATTATAAATAATAATTTGCCAAATGTCTCTATGAAAAACAAGACCGTACCCACAAGTTAATGAATGTACAAGAGATTGAATGAAACTATGTCATGCAATTAGAATTTATGATTTTATATTATGTTTACAATCAATGTGATTCTCTTTTATACGCATTCATTCTCAACAATCAGTCTTCACGAATGCATTCTACTGCTTTTTTTTAAATCTTTGAATCTCTCCCAGATAAAACATAAAAAAATCAAATAATACAGAATAATTCTTATGTGGAAACAAGCAAATAAAATCTTGACCAAAAACATTAGGATAAATTTCATTAACTAATATTGATATTATTTATTAAATTGTCCAAAAATTTGAATTTAATACCTTTCATTCATAATATGTTTCTTTCCGAATAGTAAAAAAAAATCCCAGCTAGAAATGACATGCTATTGACTGAATGCGTTTGATTCCTGCTTCAGTACCCCTTTTCAGTGAAGGCCAGACACAAACAAGGCTGGTATTTATTAAGTGGTGAGGCTTACAGTTTTCTACGAGTTGCTTAAAGGGCATGATCTATATTAGCTTTCCATGTGCTCGAGGTCATTGGTCACATTGCAAAGTGTGCTCAAAGTGACCCACATAGTGAAAAGTGTTCACAGCTTTTTAAATATCTAACATCACGATTGGTCATTTGATTCAGCTTGACACATGGGTATGTTTATAACTTTTGTTTGTGTTTACATTTGTTAAGAAATATCCAATCGTTGGACAGCAGCAAATCATGTGATTGATGACCTGGTTGGACGAAAAAACGAATATAGATCGCTCCCATTTGTGGGTTTCTTTTACTCCTGGACAACATTAAGCTCTCTGAAATTATGTTAACACGACCGATGTCCTATTATTAGTATTCACTTCTTTGAACACAACTAAAGGGCAAAATCGGTAGCAAACGCATTCCCCCTAAAATGAATAATTATAAAAAGCTTAAATACAAGGAAAGGAGGATGAGATTTGACAAGCATACAAAATATTATATTGGTGTTAAAGGTGAAGGTCTTTGTCAATACAATAATACCCAATATTGTATTTGTCACAATCAACCGATTCATTGAATATAAACAACCACAGCCTTTATTTTTTTCAAGGTTATGATAGTACAGATTCATTAATGTAATGGCCATATGGTAAATAAAAAGATATATATATATATATATATATATATATATATATATATATATATATATATATATATATATAAAGAAATACCTGAAGTATGCCTTTATGACACGTTTTGTAGGGCTAAAAAATAACTAAAAACTTATAATGGAACATAATAACAGGCAAACATTTGAATTTGAAGAAAAAAAAAATGTTTTAATGTTTTTTTGTTTTGTTTTTGGTATTTTATCGAGATATTTATACAGCACTTACGACATCTGGGTCATTCAAGTGCACGAAAAAAATGAGGATTAAGGGATTGTCAAAATAGGTTGGATCTGGAGTTCGTACTGCATTTACAAGCACTGACAAAAATAAGTAAGACGAGGGGGAACTGGTTCAAAACCATTGTAGATCCCTAGGGAAATATTATGTGTCTAGCTTGACACTTTTGAAAGGTCCCATGCAGACAAAAGCATAGGACCACTGTTTTTGGGGTTTTTTTTTTTTACCCCAGCCACTACCAAAGTCATCGTTCTTAGAACCATAATCGCCTTCTCCCTTGAGTTTCCCCAAGATGACTTTGAAGAGATAAATTCAAGCTCATCACCAAAAAAATCACGTCGACTTTTGGGTTTTTCGCCATAGCTGTCATACTCTCTGGCTCAAGAATAACTTGATTTGGGATTTCCTTGCTGGATAGTCTGCATGTCAGTCATAGCCGAATGGCTTATACCTTTGTGCCCAGCAAAGCCCATTCCCAAACGTTCAAATTGCTCTGCCTTCTTGGGATCATTCCTCATCAATTTTCTTCTTCTTTCTTTCTTTGAAGACTCATATCCTGGTATGCAAGGCGCATGTTAGCCATCTGTTTTTCTTTTTCCTCTTTTGTTTTTGCTTATTCTATAGTTATATTTTTGGCGAGTTCCTCTTTTTCTTTGTCTATCTGCTGAGCACGACTCTCAAACTCTCCAAAATCTTTCTTTACACGCTGAGCTCCAAGGCCCTTCCCTTTCCTAGCAGCAGGAGCCTTCTTAGCTCCTATAATGGCCTTGCGTGGTTCTGGTTGCACTTGGGATGGAGATGTGCTAAGAGCAGCTTCCACATTGGGACCTGCTGTACTGTCAACTTCTGTCGATCCTTTTCCATTGACAGCCTTGGGTGCAGTTGGTGTTGGATCGCTACTGATCCCTCCCAACCTGGCGTTATCCTCAATGGGGGTCACTTGTGGGAACATCTTCAGCATGCTCCGAGAAAAAGTCAACTTCCTTAGTTTCTGGTGATGTTGGGTCATGGCTGTCTATATGAAGCTTGGTTCCATGCAATCTCATGGCATGTTGTGCCTGTGATAGCAATCTGTCCCGATACATCTGGGCAGCTCGGCTGTTGTACTTCTTTTGGGCATCTGTTGTTGTTGCTCCATGTTGGTTGAAATATGTTTGAGCATTTTGCATTTCCCCCAATTTGCATGGCACGTAATTGAAGCCATGTCCAATTGGTGTCCAGCTGTGTTGATCTGATGAATGTCACATGCACACCCAGGGACCTGTGTACTGCAGAACAATCGATGCAGAGAAATACTCCATACGTTATACTGGCCCATGTGGGATGACTGTGTCCACAATCAAAGCATTGCTTATTTGTTGGAGCAGAACGTAAACATTAAAAAATTTGTTTGATATCACTTTCACCCGGTTGGTTTCATTGTTGATGACGTTCCTAATCATATATATATATATATATATATATATATATATATATATATATATATATATATATATATATACATATAAATAATAAAAGCAAATACCATGAAATAATAACGATAACACACACTTCCCGTAGTTTGTCCCAGTGACAAGAAACAGATCTGTAGGAGTAATGATAATTATAATTAAAATCTATATATTTATGATTCAAGTGTAATTTTGTAAAACTTCTACAATATTGTTTCAAGTACCAATTCGCTATCTTCCTGAAGATAGCGAATACTTGATGCAACATTGTAGAAGTTGACCAAAATTACACTTGAATTATTTTATGAATAGCTCCTTTTAGCAAAAAGTTGATCAATCATTTCATAGTTTTTGTTTTCATAATTATATGAATAATTTGGTTTTTCTTCTTTTTGAGTTATCTAAAAAGAAGAGATCGAGAAAACCCAAGCACTAACCTCAGTGCAGCACCGAAAAGTGAACGATAGGGTTTTAGTTTCTTGCCCAAGGAAAAAGAGAAGGCCGGGTTTAATATCTTATCCACTCGAACATCTCGCTCCTAACACCCTATGAATTACATTGTTTGCCGTTATAGAATTTATCCACGTTCAACTCTGTAGAGAACAGCGACAGTACGGTGTAACTTTGAACATTTTTTTAAAATTTAAAAATTCATCTCAATTTTTGCTTGCTTGCTTACTTATATACGTATTTACTTACTTTCTGTGTGATCTCATAACAGGTCGATAACTTGCCATTCTTCCCGGTCTTGTACCAGTCTGTTGCGGTCTCCAGTTGCTATAGTCCGTTATATATCGGGGTTTTTTTGTACTTCACCCTAGTTTGAGCAATCAAAAGTATTCTATTTATATCTATGCTTATTTCACGTCACTTGTGCTGTAACTTTGACACCAAGTTAGTTAGGCATTAATAAAAATTTAAATAATTTCTTTTCAAAATAAAATCTAAATACATATTATTTGTTTTATACTGGATTCAGTCAAAACATTTTAAATAAATATCACTGCAAGAATCTTACAACATAACCGTTATAAAACTAGCTAGATTGTCACCCACAGTGTGTAGAAATTGGTATACCCGGGGCAATGTTTTCCTACTTACCGCATTAATTCAATAATAGCATTAGGTGGCGTTGCACTGATTTCCTGCTGTTAAAGTACCTGGTCCTTTCTCGTTTCTGTTTCCTTACAACCAATAATTGGACATATTTATTGCTGGTGTGTTTTGCCGCTTAAATTCAATAAAGTGTAGGCTGAAATTGATTAATTCGTGTTTATGGAGAATTCTAATGGAGTGGTTCTTATTGTTCCACTCTGCAAAATGAATAAACAAATAAATATATAGATAATTAACAAAATTCAGGCTAAATTGCATTTCTCAGGAAATCCATGCTGTAATATTTTCTGTGCTTAAATAAAGGAGTTATTTATCAATTGATTCATTGAAAGAAAAGTAAATTTTTTATCTTTAACTATACTCTCTAAGATTTTACAAAGAATACACGTTAGACTTATTGATCTGTAGTTAGATGGATGACATCGATTACCAATTTTGAATAAAGGAGTAACATTTGCAAATTTCCAATCATCAGGGACTACACCACGAAAGAGATTTCTTATATAAAAATCATCATCTTCATTATTATTATTATTATTATTATTATTATTATTATTATTATTATTATTATTATTATTATATTATTGTCATTATTATTTTTATTACCATTATTATTATTATTATTATTATTATTATTATTATTATTATTATCATGAATAATAATAAAGTTAACAATACTAATAATAATAATAATAATAATAATAATAATAATAATAATAATAATAATAATAATAATAATAATAATAATAATAATAAACATACACTTTTCTGAAACAATTCTTAATATTTCTTTCTATTGTATTAGATTTTTTTAAAACCGTCTACGATTTTCTCTAATCTCAAACCTGGGACAAATCACAACATGTGACCTTTGTTGAGTAACTATTTGGTGCTTTGTTGACCCTTTGTCCAAACAACAATATGGATTGGAATCTTTCTCAATCATCACTTCATTTTTGTATAAAAGTAATCGCATCAACCAAGGCATATTGGTAAGTACTTGACCAGTTGGTTTTGGGTCAATTAATTATTTTGTAATAAGATGGAGATGTTGAATATGACTATAAAATGATACTGTTCCTAATGTTGTTGGCGGCGGCGGCGGCGGCGATGGTGGTGGTGGTGCTTGTGGTGGTGGTGGTGACGGATGTGATAATGATGATGATGATGATGATGATGATGATGACGGTGATGATGATGATGATGATGATGATGATGATGATGATGATGATGATGAGAAGGAGGAGGAGAAGAAGGCGAAAAGGGTGTTTAGCAGGGATCCCTTTTCACAACAAGATGTATAGGCCTAGACCTTTTTGGTCTGCACTTCAGCTCACAATATGTATTTATATTCACCAATTAATCAACTTCATTTTGGGCATGACAGATACGTTTGAGTGTTATCAACCTGATGAAAGTATGAATTCATAGTCTTCAGAATGAAAGAGATACTCACTTCGAGAGTACTTTAATGACAAACCAGACGCACACAAACAAAATCTCTCATCGGTAGATTGCAAATTGCTCTATGTTTACAATAAGGATGTACACGGTGGCGATAATGTGATGTTAGGACAAGAAGCTTGCCCGAATAAGGTCTTTATTCTTTATCCAAATCAAAAGGGAGGAAACTGCTAATGTCGATATTGTCCAATGGTACAATGTTAATATAAACAGTTACCTGCCTTCGTTTGAGCTAACTCGAAACGACCTTAAATACCTTTATGAGAAAGTGTGGTAGCGTTGAGGGTGCGACATGGAACGAACAATTCGTTTTTGTTCTTAATTCTGATGTTCTGATAGTATTTAAACACGGAGACTAGATTGCTTTATTTATAATGGTTGGTCTGCAGTGAAGGGTATCGTAATCTGCTATCATTTCTGTAGCCAGTAATTATTTCAGATTTTAGAACATACGGCCCAATTGGTAAGTTGTTCGATCCACCAGCAAAGGGTCCGGTTTTCATCTTGGACAAGGTCTTTTTCTGATCCCTTTTTCCACCGAGAAGCGATTGGAGCTAGCTAGGTATGGTGGATCTGGTGCTGGTGAAAAGATGTTTACAATAGGCTGTCCAAAGAGTTTGAAAACAATTATTGTAGTCCAATGAACGCTTGAGAGATCAGAACAAACTCCAGCTTCATGGGCCTTATAGCTGGGAATGACACCTACCCGGTTCGACTCAGGATGTAGAAATACCTGGTTTTAGGCAGTGGGGATAATATAAGAGTGTTTTACGAAAGGCCACCTAGTAGGACATACACCGTATGAACTGGAATTTGGAGGTTGGAGGGAAATTGATGGTGTGCATAAAAAGTGTCCAAAGGGGCCGATAATGTATAAAGTCATATAAGAATTGACTAGAGATGAAGTGAATAGAAAAGTGCCAGAAGACAATAGAGAATAAGAAATTTTCGCGGCGGTGGTGGGGTTTGAACCTGCGACCTTATTGGTACGACAACTCCGCCTGGCCGGTGAGAGCGTGACTCTACCGTATGAGCTATCCACAAACACACAAAAATTCGTATCAAACTCAGGTCATTTCTAGAGCTCTCTCTCACCGACTTCTGGAGACCGCGGGTTCGCCACACAACCATCGCGAAGTTACCTGGCTAGCAGTTAAGCTTAATAGCCAATATTCTCAACACAAACATATAACATAGAAACGATTGAGACATTGAGTATGCTCCGGTAATATGGGGTGAATTTTTAATTCAGAAAAGTGAGTGGAGTAGGCACTTATGTTGGTAACAACAAGAGATGAAGTGAATAGAAAAGTGCCAGAAGACAATAGAGAATAAAAAAATTTCGCGGCGGTGGTGGGGTTTGAACCTGCGATCTTAACTGCTAGCCAGGTAACTTCGCGATGGTTGTGTGGCGAACCCGCGGTCTCCAGAAGTGGGTGAGAGAGAGCTCTAGAAATGACCTGAGTTTGATACGAATATTTTTGTGTTCGTGGATAGCTCAAACGGTAGAGTCACGCTCTCACCAGCCATGCGGAGTTGTTGTACCAATAAGGTCGCTGCTGGCTGTCCTCCTTTGACATAACAAAACGGCTGCTAATCGAGCTGATGAGCTGCTCTGTCATATAGACACAACTTGGTCATTTTGGTCAGAAAATGTTTATTTGTGACCCACCGTCTCAAAACGGTATTCTTTGGGAATGCAACGGGGTCCTAAAGTGGATGTAGAATTGAAATGATAAGAAATACCAACTTTCAGTTTTTTTCAGTGTAAGAAATTTTATTCAATGTCCACCATAACAAATATAAATAAACGGCATGTTCAAGATGGCGGTGTTCCAGCACCGTGTTCATACCGACATAATACCATTTCGAGACGGCGGGCCACATTTCATATATCAATCAATTAAGATGAAATGTCAACTTGAGACTTTTTGACGGCCATCTTGATTGATTTACATACTTTTATCATGTAAAAAGTTTCTGGCCAAAATGAAAATACCCTTATTCAATGAATGAAAGGAGCTGGTTCTTCATTCTATCCAATTTGATGTATCTATTGACCAATCAAATAATAAAACAAATAATAAAATTCCCTTTATTCATCCCAGAGAGAAAATTTGTCTCTGGGGTCTATTCCAAGGGAAGACTGGAATAACCCAGTCGTCCGCCGCAGTGCAGCGCCGTAAATTGAGCTAGGGCGAGATGACTTTCTTAAGGCCACACAGCCCAGCGGCGGGTGATCGAACTCGGTAGCTCTCGGGTACGAAGCAAAGCCCGAACCTCTGAGCCACGCTGCCCAACCAGACTAGCCACGAGGACTGGGTGTCGGTCCATGTCGGCTCCCAAATATGGAGTAAATATTAAATGTGGCAGTGATCGGAATAATAATAATAATAATAATAATAATAATAATAATAATAATAATAATAATAATAATAATAATAATAATAATAATTTCTATAGCGCCTAAGCATCCACTTAAAAGTGCTCTGCAACGCTTTACAATTAACTCAATCGCACATACACACACACACACACACACACACAGAAACACACACACAATCACACAAACACGCACTGAAACAGATACACAGGGCCACACATATGTATATAATTTATTCTTTGAAATCAGTCATAAAATGTCCTGTAAAATAAATCAGTCTCAAGGTGCTTCTTAAATGTTAGAACACCAGGAGCAGATTTTGATCTAAAACTGAGAGTTCCACATACGTGGATCTGCACAGTTAAAAGCGTTTTGGTGAAAATTATCAATGCAGTTTATTTATTTCATTAAAAGAGATTCTGATGATCTTAAGACACGACTAGGTGTATAGATTGCAATAAGGTCTTGTGAGTAAGACATTGAAGTAAAACATTTATAGGCTTATAAAAGAATGTTGTACACTATTCTGTAGTGAACAGGGATCCAGTGAAGGTCATATAGAGTAGAAGTAATGTGCTCTCTCGAGTTTTTAAGAGTAACAAGACTGGCTGCCTTATTTTGTGTCTTCTGCAGTCTATAGATAGAATATCGGGGCAACCAGATAAAAGAGCGTTACACTAATCTACTCTACTATGTTTAACAGAAGATACTAATAATTTTGTTATATCAATATCCAACATGGATCATTCACTGGCGATTCTCTTTAAATAAAAATTAATATTTTTAACCATTTTAGAAATATGCATTTTGCATATTAATTTTACTGTCAAAATAAACACCATTTTTTCAGACGCTGTTTCTAGATGTGCTTATTTTACAATCTAAATATTAATATGGGTAGACAATATTACATTTTTGGAAAATCTGTTTTCTAACAACAGTATTTCTGTTTTTTCATTGTTTAATTTTGATTTGTTAATTGCCATCCAGTCTTTAACGTCAATGATACATGACTCCAACCTTCGAATGACTTCGTAATCATCACACGAGTCAATAGGAACGTAAAGTTGTGTATCATCAACGTAAAAATGAAATCCAGTTTATTATTATTATTATTATTAGTAGTAGTAGTAGTAGTAGTAGTAGTAGTAGTAGTAGTAGTAGTAGTAGTAGTAGTAGTAGTAGTAGTGGTAGTAGTAGTAGTAGTAGTAGTAGTAGTAGTAGTAGTAGTAGTAGTATAGCAGTATTATTATTATTATTATTATTATTATTATTATTATTATTATTATTATTATTATTATTATTATTATTATTATTATTAGCATTATTATTACTAATATTTCCATAATTTTTATTATATAATGCCAATGAGATTATCATCAATGAGAAGTTTTATGTCCCGTGCGATGACCAATATTCACAGGCAGCGAATTTGTAGATAGCAATAATTACTATCTAAATTCCCCTATCTAAGAGTGTACCAGGGTTATTAAGTCATATAAAATCAATATTTTTAATATATATATATATATATATATATATATATATATATATATATATAATATATATATACATATATATATATATATATATATATATATATATATATATTATATACTAGTAAAAAGCCCGCAATTTCGCGGGGAAAGAACTATTTTCATTCGATATTGCCTGAATCATTTTCTTGATTAGCTTGATTACGATTAGATGCACATTTTAATCGATGTGCAGGTCGGAACTGCCATGCTTTATTCGGCATGATTTTAGTTTATCAATCAGTAGATATCAATAAGTCGCAAGTCTTTACCACGCTTTACTTGGGAGTGCTTTGCACTACCTTCAATACTTCACAAATTAAAATGGAGGCCGAGAATCAAAACAATGGTCAAATTAGGAAATTTGAAACTTTCACCAATCTATCAAGGTTTAATCTAGAGTTTTTAAAATGCTTCTATATGATGACAAATTGAATAAATAAACGCCTGACAAAAGATCAACGGTGAAAACACAAATTGAAAGAATACTGGGGATGTAGGAGCTTTCGGAATGTCTCCCCTTTACTTAACTTATGTGAGGTCAATGAAAATCTGAAGCAGACGCGAAAAATATCAAGTCCCCGAATCTGTCTACTTTTGGTTTGTTCAGGCTAGAAGCTAGACATAACCAATTGACAGTTTGCCGACAACGTTTAACTAAATATTTCCCAGGGCAATAATTATCACATCGATGGCATAAAAACGACAGTAACAATAGTTGATGTTGTTAATCGGTGAAAATTGTTTAAAATTTCTGTAAATCCGAATACCTTCATGTGATCAAGTGAATAATATCACTATGAATGCCGCGATTTGCTGAAAAATGCCAATCTGACAGTTCCTAGCAAACACACACCCCCCCCCCCCCCCCCCCCGCTCAGGAATTTCTGTACTTGATGGGCACCCCCCCCCCCCTTTTTTTCCACGCATCCACATTCCAAAACGCACACACACGCACACTCACAAACATACACGCAATGAGAACACACTACTACATAACACTGATCACCGCTAAATCAACAACACAACGGAAGTAAGGACTCTACTGGACAGATAGAGTTGAGGGTGTGGCCATATGTTAAACCTGGGTATTATCCACCCGAAACCATCACATTGAAAGCACCAAAGGGGCAATTATAATACCTGATGTCATTATTAGATGAAAGCTGTTGAAAACTTAGTGTAGGTCTGAAATCCTTAAAGTAATAAAGTGAATACATTATTTCCAATGCAACGATTTGCTTACAAACGCCAAACTGACAACTTTTTATAGTGTAGAAATTGGTTGATTTTGAGAGTGTTAGTGTCGTCGGTGATTTTTTTATGATATTTGGGTGATATCTGGACTTAACGAACTTTCAAACTGACTTTAAATTATAAAAGGAAATCAAGTTATCTGTTTATCTTGCTGTAAAAAATACATTTCTAATTTTCAAATCTTTCAGTAGGGCTGAGCTCCGTATAATTTTTATATTGACTCAAATGGCACAATGTTCTCCATAAGGCTATATTTTTTAAAGAGAGGATATATATATATATATATATATATATAATATATATATATATATATATATATAATTTATTTATTTATGTATTTATCATTTAATTATTTATTCATTATTTTTATTTTTTAATTCATTAATATATTTTTTATTTATTGTTTAATAATTATTCGGGTTTTTTTGTGTTCCTTTTTTTATTAAGGTCAATATCCCTATACCTATGTTTATTGTCGTATTTAAAAGATGGAGAAAATCTAAACTGGCAAAGTGACGACAAACATTGGGTGTCTCTCATTCCTGAAGTTAAAAGAAAAGAGGGGAAAAATCCAGCAGGAAAAGAGCTAATGACATCATTAGAGGTGCAGAGGTGCAGTGTACATGTGAATAAAAGAGGTCCTGAGGTCAAGAAGTACAAGAATAACACTTTTTATCTTATCCAAATAATTAACGAAATCATTATGTACACGCACAAGTGAACTTTCAATGTTATGACCTAGTCTGTATACAGATTGCAAACTAGAATGTAATTTATTATCTTGTAAATGTTCATGAATACGATGTGCAACCACTTTTTCGGAAATGTTATACAATAAAGTAGGATTAGACACAGATCTATAGTTCTTAAGATGGTCTTTGTTGAGGGTCGATTTCTTGAGTAGTGGACACACTATGGCAGTTTTCAACATATTTGGTACCTCCGAAAACAGAAGACTTATGAATAAAAGAGGCCCTAAGTAGAGAGGTATATATTAGTCACAAAGACAATTGATTTGAGGTGTTCCCAGCGTTTTGTCCTAGAGCAGGGCGTTATACATATATTGACCCACTAGTTTCAAGTGTGAATAAATACTTAGTTATTGGTGATGATGAATAATGTAGGAGCGCTAGTAAAAAAAAAGCAGGTCTAAAAGGTGACCTGTAGTGTATGGAATGAAAATTTGCCTCCCCGTCATCTGCAGAGAGAGTACATGAAAGAAATATTATTATGAAGCAATCGTGACATTCCATACCATATAACTAAACCTACTATGAATGTATGTATTAATTCATTCATTGTTTTTAAAATTCTAGTTTCGTTAAGAACAGAAGCAGAAGTTTGGTTTAAAATACAAACTTCCAATTTAATTGAAGATAAGAGTTTATCTTAATCTTTTGGAGTTTTTATAAGAGCATAATCAACACCCATTTCTATCTATGACCAGAAACCTCTGTTTCCTATTTATATAAATAGAAAAAAAGCAAAAAGGCGTGTTTTTTTATATTGCATCTTTCAACAAAGAAAAAGAAATGATAGTAATCATACTTGCATGATAGACATTACAATAGCGATCTCTTAACGCCTCCAGCTACAGGCAAGCGATAGGGCACTAGTTGGTGATTAAACACAACACACGCCCTCGGTCAGGAGTTTCCTTGCTATTGTATCATGGATCGAATTAATCGACTCTTGATTGGTAATTGATTTGAGGGCCAAGCACTGTTTACAACAAACTATGATCCATGATTGCCCCAGTGTTGGCTATGAAAACAATTGTAATTGCAGGCGACGAAATGGGGAGTCTTACATCTTAGGATTTGACCAGGTCAATAGAAATCAATTTTGGCAATTCTCTATACATTGCTTGTGAATCCAGTGAAGGGTTTTTGAATTCTACACTCTCATCTTGCCCTTCGCTCTCTTCAATTCCATGTACTTCTCATAGAATCTTTACTGTTATGCGTTTCACATGGCTATTTACCAGAAGAAACCAATACGAGTTGACCACGAAAGGACTGATCTGGTCAGGGTTCTGTATTCTCCGGTTATTTCATGTTGATGCGTTTAAGTTAATAAACTTACCCGTTCTGACCGCCAGATTAATCCTACCAACACACACACAATTATATGAAACCTTAACCTTTTTTAATCATTTAGTGAGATCATCACCCAGCTGACGATCTAAAGGCAATAACAAAGAGCTGAGTCACGCCAACTTCATTCATTAATCCATTATTATATTAAATTCTCTATCAACTACACACCAAGAGACATAATATTATGGGAAATATAACTGATTATGTCCTCGCTCCATTGAATGCTGAGGTGGCGTTATCATTGAGCGAGGCAAGCTTGAAAACAACCCTACCAAGACACGATCGTAATCTTTAATAATATTTGTGTAAGAAAACTCGTCCTTCAAATATCGGTCGATTAAAATGACCCTCACTAGAAAAAGACTCGCAAACCTGGAAATCACAGGGTTGAGAGCTTTTGACAAGATGGGGATCATTTTAATTTTAATCGATCGATTTTTGAAGGACGAATTTTCTAAGTTTCTATTAAAAATGTGTTTTCAGAGCACGGTAACTAGCTTAGACAGGTGGTGAAAAGGAAAATCATCAAAAGCAGATCATGTGTTTGTGATTCAATCAGCCTATAGATAGTTCGAAGATGACGTCACTCAGGTCTTTGTTATTGTTTTTTGCCATCCGCGTTTATGTGTAATGCTCACTGAATTGTATTAACCTGACTATAAACGTTCATGGATACACACAGTTTTGTGTGTTGATCCGTAATACTTCCGGATGGCAATGTTATGAGCTTCTTAGCCAAGCGCATACTATCTATTGTTATAATTTTGAGCATACATCGAAATCCAATTGACCGAAGAAGACCAAGATTCTGTTTCAAATGATAATAATAATAATAGTAATAATAATAATAATAATAATAATAATAATAATAATAATAATAATAATAATAATAATAATAATAATAATAATAACAATATCAATAATAATAATAATAATAATAATAATAATAATGATGATGATGATGATGATGATGATGATGATGATGATGATGATGATGATGATGATGATGATGATGATGATGATGATAATGGTGATGATGATGATGATGTTGATGATGATGTTGATGATAATAATAATAATAATAATAATAATAATAATAATAATAATAATAATAATAATAATAATAATAATAATAATAATAATAATAATAACAATAATAATAATAAAAATATAAAGATTATGCCTTTTGGGCCACGATATCATAAGATATCGTCGCCTAGGCATTCCACGAAGGAATATAGATAATTCATCAAACAAGATGTCTGATGTCAACAGGAATCACCCATGTTGTCCAAGTGAGCAAATTTGGGGTTAATAATCTTGCTCAAGGAAAAAAAACGAAAGTGCCAGAAGCGGGGCTCGAACCCGGGCCATCCGGATCACAGTGCAATGCCTTAACCACTCGGCCACTTCGCTCTCCAATAATAATAATAATAATAATAATAATAATAATAATAATAATAATAATAATAATAATAATAATAATAATAATAATAATAATAATAATAATAATAATAATAATAATAACAAAAAATATTAATAAACAATATCACCATCACCTTCATTATAAAGGACAACAGATAGATTTAAAATGAAAAATTAATAAGTGAGCAAAAAAGACCCAAACTAATTTCCATGGATCGAGATTTATAATGTTCGAACCAGAAAAGACGTGTTTTTTCTCTAATATAGTCGTCGAAAATGACCGAGTAGTAAAGTTAATAATAATACACTCCAGCACGGATTCCTCGAACTCCTCGGAACATGCAAAAAAAAGTTCAGGAAACGTAGTTCGAGGACACCGTACTTTGCCATAACAACTTGGCAATTAGGCTCGGAAGTATAAACTTTGCTACCCACCCGAGAGATACCTAGTTCAATATCCATAGCATTATGTGGCCTTCACCAAGCCACTTCTCCTTAACTCAATTTGCGGCGCTGTGCCGCGACTGACACTTGGGTTATCCTAGTCTTCCCTTGGAATAGACCCTAAGTCAAATTTCCGCTAGAGGATGAAAAATAAATGGAACTGTATTTATCTCATTGATTTGTTAAAGCAGATACATTTATATATACTAGTAAAAAGCCCGCAATTTCGCGGGAAAAGAACTATTTTCATTCGATATTGTACTCACCATCATTTAATGAGGGCAGATTGGTAAACAACGTTTTCTGTGTAATTTGGTATATCTTCGGTTGATTTTTCTGTCTGGCCCAACATGAAGTATAAGCCTCTGACCCATGACACAGCAACGTACAGTTGTCCGTGTGTGAATACAGGTTGCGGTAAGAAAATCCTCAACGGTGAAAATGCAAATTGAAAGAATACTGGGGATGTATGAGCTTTCGGAGTGTCTCCCCTTTACTTAACTTATGGAAAAACAAACACCCAAGCGCCTTTACTAAGACTTATGACTAACCCTAATAGAAGAAAAAAATCCTCCGATCTCGAGCTAACCCTAATAGAAAAAACACCCTCGGACGGCTTTGCACTACCTTTCAATACTTTACAAATCAAAATGGCGACCGAAAATCAAAACAATGGTCAAATGAGGAAATTTTAAACTTTCCTAAATCTATCAAAGAGTGTTTGAAATGCTTCTATATGGTGACAAATTGAATAAATAAACGCCTGACAAAAGATCAGAGGTGAAAATACAAATTGAAAGAATACTGGGGATGTAGGAGCTTTCGGAATATCTCCCCTTTACTTAAATTATGGAAAAACAAACATCCTAGCACCTTTACTAAGACTTATGACTAACTCTAATAGAAAGAAAAAAATCCTCCGATCTCGAGCTAACCCTAATAGAAAAAAATGATGAAAAATTTAATAAATAAACGCCTGACAAAAGATCAACGGTTAAAATACATATTGAAAGAATACTGGGGATGTAGAAGCGTTTGGAATGTCTCCCCTTTACTTAAATTATGGAAAAACAAACATCATAGCACTTTTGCTAAGACTTATGACTAACCCTTATAGAAAGAAAAAAATCCTCCGATCTCGAGCTAACCCTAATAGGAAAAGACCCTCGGACTGCTTTGCACTACTACCTTTCGATACTTCACAAATAAGAATGGCGGCTGAAAATCAAAACAATGGTCTGTCAACTTTTGGTTGTTCTACCTGTCGTAAAAACGCCATACTGGCAACTTTTTACAGTGACGAAATTGGGTGTTTTTTGAGAGTGTTAGTGTCGTCGGTACGTATTTTATGATATCTGTTTGACTCAACGAACGTTCAAACTGACTTTAAATTATAAAAGGAAATCAAGTTATCTGTTTATCTATCTGTAAAAAATACATTTCTAATTTTCAAATCTTTCAGTAGAGTTGTGCGCCGTATAATTTTTTATGGACTCAAATAAGCACAATGTTCTCCACAATGCTATATTTTTTAAAAGAAAGGATGACAGATTACAAATTGTTAGTGTGTGTGTGGGGTGGGGGCGCTATGTTACAACATTCGTTTACCGTCGTAATCAATCATGGTACATGGTGAATATAGAACGTATGGCGAAGTGGTAAGAATAAGCAGAGAAGTTTTGCGATACGGCGATGGGGTGTGTAAGTGGCTATGTGTGTCTGCTTGTGTATCACATTGAATACACACATATACAGTGTAGAGAGATATACACGAAAAACACATACACAGCTGTCAATGCCATAGTAAATCATTAGTGGTCGAAATCACCTGGCGCATTAAAAAATCCTAATAATTAATGAGATTTTTAAAAGATGGCTGGCTGAAATTTGTTCGATAGCGACCATGTACCTGCCATCAGCAAAATGAGAAAAATTTTACTGAAAGGACTGACATGTGGAATCTTCAGTCCCCGCTAGTGGGGGCCAACTAAAAATATAGAAAATTCAAAACAAAATAACAGCAAGGGCATTATATGGAAAGGTCTACCTTTTTAAAGAATGATTGTGAATTCTGGGTCCAAAAAATATTTATTGATTATTATCATCAGCAGTGATTAAGAGTAGCCAAGAAACGGAAAGGATGAGTAGTTAGATATTCTAAAAAATGACCTTATAGTGATTGATTCAGGATGATTTCTTTAGAAGCTTGATTAATGAATGTACATGTAAAGTTATGATGAGGAAGAGGGTGAATAACTAGATGAAGGAAAAGAGAGAGAGAGAGAGAGAGAGAGAGAGAGAGAGAGAGAGAAAGAGAAAGGGGGGAGGGGAGGTGAGAGAGGGCGAGTAAACAGCCGAGTGATAGCTGGGTCTATATGTATATTAATGGATAAAAAAGTGGATGATTGGACACAATGAGAGATAGCTAGGAAGGTAGATGACTATGAATCGGTGGATAATCAGTAGATAGATAGCTAGCTAGCTAGCTAGATAAATATATATATATATATATATATATATATATATATAGATAGATATATAGATAGATAGATAGATAGATAGATAGATAGATAGATAGATAGATAGATAGATAGATAGGTAGGTAGGTAGGTAGGTAGGTAGGTAGAGTTGTACTTTTAGTAGTATGAACAGTAGTAGTAGTAGTAGTGGTAGTAGTAGTAGTAGAAGTAGTCGTAGTAGTAGTAGTAGTAGTAGTAGTAGTAGTAGTAGTAGTAGTAGTAGTAGTAGTAGTAGTAGTAGTAGTAGTAGTAGTAGTAGAAGTAGTAGAAGTAGTAGTAGTAGCAGCAGCAGTAGCTGTAGTGGCAGAAGTGAGAGCAGCAGTGGTGATGAATATGGGTGACGTTGACATCTAGTGGTGGTCAATCCTGGAGTTTAGTCCGCGTGGAGTCAGCGTTCCCAACAACTTGATCAGGTGAGTTTCCCTACGTCGACGGGCGGAAGTGTCCGAATGGCAAAAACTGAGCACACACACACGCACACACTGTACATCGCAGTGGTCTGGCAGATTGAAGTGTCTGGCCACTGCTGTGTCTGCACAGTTCGATATGTCACGCAAGTGCTGCACGAATCTGTCACCCAGCCTCTTTCCGGTCTCACCAACGTAAGCAATCCCACACAGGGAGCATGTAATCGCATAGACTAGATTACGGTCAGTGCAAGTAAACGGCCGCCCGATGTCCCAAATCTTGTCTGGAAAGCTGACTCTGTCATACTCCCACAGGTGCCCACAAGTCTTGCATCGGGGTCGCATACACGATCTGGCTTTAGGTCTATCCCTAGGTATGGGTTCCAGGCGGCTTCTGACAAGGAGATACCTCAGGTTACGATCCCGTCGATATGCTACCAACGGGGGTTCTGAGAAAACTCTGTGGGTGTCTTCGCCCGCCTGGAGGATCCCATAGTTCTGCAATAGGATGTTCCTCACTTGATCGGCATGGGGGTGATGCGTGAGGACTAAAATGGGACGCTGTGTCTCCTGCTTCCTGGCATTGCGAGGCCTCATTGCTGCTTCTCTCGACACGAGGCTGGCTTTCCGGACAGCCTTAAGCAAAACCCTTTCGGGATATTCCCGTGCCCTAAAAAAAATCGATCATGCGATCACGTTGAAGCGCAAATTCATCATCTTCCAGACAGAGTCTCCGCAAGCGGAGTATCTGACTGAATGGGATGGAGTCTTTGCACTTCACCGGATGGGATGACCGATAGAGCAGGTAGCTGTGACAGTCCGTTTCCTTGTAGTGTACAGTGGTCCGTACTCCCGTGCTGGTCAATACAGCCTTGATGTCCAAAAAGTTCACCTCAGAGGTTGAAATCTCATAAGTGTACTCTATGGACGGGTGGAAGGAGTCGATCGCTAGGATGAACCCTTTCAACTGGCTGTGGGTCAATGACGTAATGCCGAAACAGTCGTCAATGTACCTTTTGAACAGCTCGGGGGCAGGTCCACCCCACACACACACTGCACATACGAGATGGAAGTCGGTTTGGACGAATTCAATCCCTCGTGGGGGCGGGGACCTACACTCCTCTAAGCTTGGTGAGAAGTTGCCAGGCTTTGATACAGTAAGAGGAGACACTGGGTAGCTGCGAATCGGCTTCGGTCGAGGAGCTGCCTAACGGCCGGTGCGTTACATCAGTGGGGTCTAACTTCCTGTCCTTTATGTCCACGCTGTGGACAAGAACCCGAAACGGCAGAGCATCTAGTCGAAAGGTGTGTTGTGACGATGCTACCAGGCGGGTTCGCGACGGTGCACGAATGCGGACCGGACTTTGCTGATTGGGTCGATCGTCATAACATAATAGTGTGAACCATAAGAAGCTGCTGCTGTACTGATGGAAGAAGGTTTCCTCAAGGTAGCCCATGAAGAGGTTAGCATATGAGGGACCCATCTTGGTGCCCATCGCAACACCTGAGATCTGATGGAAAAATACATCATTGAACTCAAAAGTGTTGAGTGTGAGCACAAGTTCGGTGAGCCTCACAATGCTGTTGCTGGAAATCCCTGGTAATGGATGACGGTCGACGAAATGCCTGATGGCACGCAGTCCGTCAGGATGCGGTATGGATGTGTACAGTGCCTTCACATCCATGGTGAAAATCAGCCGTGGACGTTCATCCTGGAATCGAATTTCGTCAATGACACCAAGAGCATGGTTAGTGTCCTTGATATACGATGGCAGGGTGGGAACTATACGTTGAAATACCGCATCGAGGAACTGCGATACCTTCTCAGTGGGGCACGAGATAGCCGACACAATCGGTCTTCCAGGTGGAGTGTCAGACAATTCCCGGATCTTGTGTATCTTAGGGAGCATGTAAAAACATGGATTACCTAGGTCGCTGCGGTCGTGTTTAAGGACCTCTGCTCTACTAGGTAATTCTCCCTGCGATACCAAAGACTGGATTGTCTGGTGGACTTTGGTGTTGTTAGCAAGTGTTGGGTCCGAAGTCACTTTCTCATAAAATATCTGGTCACTCAATTGCCTGTGGCCCTCAGCTCTATAGAGCTCAGCGTCCCAAACAACTACGGCCCCTCCTTTATCAGCCGCTTTGATCACTATATCACGACGTGATCTGAGTGATCGTACGGCAGCCCATTCAAGACGAGTGAGGTTAGACCTCTTGATAGGTGTGGGTCGTAGTGCCTCGATCTGTCTAAGACAAGTCTGGATAAACAGGTCGAGTGTAGGGGACTTGCCAGGACTAGGAGTCCAGTTTCTTTTACGTCGTGAGAAAGCGGCAAACGGATCCTCAGGGTCACGGTCATAGTCATGGTCACGTTCATCATCTTTGAAGTGATACTTCAAGCGTAAAATACGCATGAAGCGACGTACATCCGACTCAATGCGGGACTGGTCGGACGTTCTTCGCACTGGGATGAACTTGAGACCTTTCCTTAAGACCGATTCCTCTGCACTGCTCAACTGGATGGTCGGGGGGACAGAAACCACCAGCCGGTCGTTGTTGTGGTTCCTACTGGGGGGGATAGCTCCAACATTATCCATCACGTGGGTGGGTTCGCTGGTGGGTGGGGTGAATTGTTCGCTTCCAGACTGGTCCCCGGCTGTTGGAGGGACTCCCCAACCACCAACGGTGACTGGCTGGTTATGGGTGCCATTAAGAGCAGTGGGGCCAGAGGAAGGTTCAATGGGTGAATCCACCGATGGGAGTGTTGCCGAATGAGAAGGGAGGTTATCGTCAAGATGTGTAATTCTGTTTGGAAAGAGAGCATCTAATTTACTGGTTTTGACATAATTTAAGCATGCATGGTAATGTTGATCACATAAATGTATGAATAACCTAATGTCTTTGTAAAGTGTATGATTATGATAAGTACGATGCCTCAAGCATGTGGAGGATGTGTCGATGGTGTGTGTTAGTTTGGATATATGTTTGCGAAGGATATCTGTAGTAAGTCTAAGTCGTTGCATAGCACACTTGGATTCTAATTCCAGAAACTGGGAGAACTGGGATGAGGTTAGAGAGCCTAAAGAAGGGTGGAAATGTGAAACGAATCTTTTAGGGGCCGTGCGTGAAGTGTTCATCTTCAGGTACCACTTGTCAAAGTAGGATTTGAGTCTGGTGACGTCCTCGCTGAGTACGCTCTCGAGACGGGTCCACACTTTACTCTGAGTAACGAGTGCCCAGTCGTCTGCGTATCCCAGCCTCAGGGAGGAAGTGTTCGGCATATCGCTAATGTAAACGTTAAACAACATTGCGCAAGTACCGACCCTGAGGGACCCCATTCTTTAATTTCCTTACTTTGCTCGTGACGTCTCCCAGCGCGACGTGGAATTGCCTTTCCCCTAAGATCGAAGAGAACAACTTCAAGGTCTTTTTGCACCTTATGATTTTTGCAAGTTTGAGCATTAACCCATCGCACCAGACCGTATCGTACGCCGCTGATAGGTCTATAAACACAGCAGCTGTTTGCTGTTTTCTCTCGAACCCGTGCTCAATATGCTCTGTAAGGGCAATGACCTGCTCCGTGGTGCACCTCCCTTCCCTGAAGCCTGCCTGCTCAGGTGGCAGGGCAGCGTCTAGGACCGGCCCCCATCGGTTTAATAGAACACGCTCCAACAATTTGTAAAGACAGCTCAGCAGCGATATGGGTCTGTAACTGTCTGCCTCCTTCACCGGCTTCC